>NC_137927.1:23408315-23523315 GCF_963457725.1 Sprattus sprattus
CCTCTGGGTTTACTGCCTGACCTCATTAGAAACAATAGACCTTTGAGAGGCCCCTTAAATGCCCAGTTAACTGGCCGTACAGATGATCAGTGTCAAATATTTCAATGAAAGACTGAAAGAACCCTGTTTGGAACTGCTGATAAAGAAGCACCCGAGAGAAAGACACAAACAGAGGGATTTGCAGAGGATGAGAAAAACAAATGAAGACAGAGGCAGAGAGAATGGAGACGTGGCCGTGAGCTGTAACCTAGCTGGAGAGATAGAGGTCGAACTTCAAACCATTCAGACAATTCTGCTTTATTATCTTAAGTAACTGCACCTCTGCGTCCTATCTATTAAACATCAAGTATTCCTCTCCTCGCTGGATGTGGCTGTTACAGTTATTTCTAACATGGTTGTATCTGAGTGTCTGCCACTTTTACCTCTTGCTTTTTCCTGCGATTAATAGGAACATTCCAAATCAGTTGAAATGTTGGAGAGAAGCACAAGCACAGCATGCCAAATGTTGTATTGTTTTGCATAAAAACAGTTATTACATTGTCGTTACAAGCAGTATAATTTGTGGCCATTCACCATTTGTCCTCATTCTTGGTTCAGTCAGGGTAATTTATCCATACTCCTATCTACAGCATTAGAGTTAAATACTTTTTTAGTTTCCATTTTGTATGTGCTTCGCTCCTTCCTCTCTCTTGCCTCTGCTGTCTGACATGCTTCAGTGTGCCAGGCCCCTCTGCGCGAGTCCCTCCTGGGGCCTCCCAGCAGTCCGCACCATATGCTGCCTCACGCTACTGCTATTACCAAAGCAAAATTAATGAACGTCAAAAAAACAAACCCTGCAATGGGAGATTTAAAAACGGCACAAACTACAGGCTGCAAAAACAAACACCAGACTAAAACAATTCACAATAGGAAAGCAGAACAGAATATAAAGAGCAGGATATATTTGATGGACAGCTGCTGAGAAAGCTCATATTGGATTGTTTTGCACAGCCTAGGGTCATCAACGTGCTCTGCATTGTGGAATAGGAATGGCCTGCTGTGAGCGGAGTGGTGATGCATGGCCACCCGTTCATCATGCTGATTGCTCTGGATCCTTTTCACAGGCGTGAACAGGTGCACTCTGATGACATGGTCCACATTTGGCCCTGCACGTACAGCGGGTGGGGCTTTTGTGGTCCATTGTACAATGATTTTCAAACTTCCATAGGGATCCATTATGTACTTAAAGACCATCGTAGGCTGCTGCTCATTGTCATAGTCTCCTACAGAGGCCAGCAATAAACTAAGTGCTCAATAGCTATAAAATAGATTTCCTAAAGAACACACACGATATCATGTTGCCAGACTGTCACATACTGCAGAACATAACAGTTTTGTTTTATTCCTAGGCTCCAATGAAGTCTCATGTTTGTGCCATGCAGTTTGCCAAGGAGCCACGGAGAGAAGAGGGGTGGATTTTTGTTATCGGAGTTGTGAATACAGATACTCTTGTACTGGTCTAGTACAGGAACAGATGCTGTGAGATTGTTAGGGAATTCTGGGATTTAAAGCAGTGGAACCGGACAGGAAACATTCATGAGGGGACTGTTTTAGTCAGTGCATCAAAAACTGGTCTTCGCAATGGAACACCTTATGCTTATTGAAACAGGAAATATCATTTTTAAAAGGTTGACAGTCATTCACGTGTATCTCATTATGTCTAACAATGCTGTATTACTGAGATTAGTGGCAGCTTTTTGCAGTATTGGTCCAATAGAATGTGGAAGCATTGAACCATATATAATTTATGCTGAGGGAATGCAGTTGATCAGTTTTATCGACTGTCTTGATTATTTCATGCGCCAATATATCATCTTAGATAAATGAGTTTGAGGAGCACCTCAGACAGATGCCTCCAGCATCTTCATTATGAGAAATAATAGCTGGACACGGGATGTTCCATATCACTGGAGCCGATTGGATGACTGTTACCCTAACATGCTTTCTAACTCATTGTCTCTCTCTTATTTTTCTCCTTCTCTCTCTGTTTCTCTCCTTGTCTCTCTCTCTCTCTATCTCTGTCTCTTTCTCATTCTTTCTGTCCCTGTATGTCCCCTTGACAAATACTTTTTAAAAGTCATACATGAAGCCCCTTTGCTCACACATTCATGGATCACTTGAGCATTTGTGCTGAGTGAGGGCTACGTGATGTAAGGCATGTTAGGACATGTGGATGACAGGGTCCTGTAATTCCTCATTTTAGATCACTGACCTGCTGCCCTCTCAATCTGGCCTCGGCACGCAGTAGGATGCATTCAGTAATCCGGCCACGTGCGCTGGGGGGGGGAAGCGGGCAGGCTGGCATTTCCTGTGGGAGCGGCACTGAGTGGATACTCTCTGACCTCCATCCCTTACCACCATCCCATCCACCTGCAGGCTCCTCGCCTCACTCATGTACACCACAATATCGCCCGTTTCTCTCTCATTACAGGGACAACTGAAACAGTGTCTGAGTTTCTGTGTGTGTGTGTGTGTGTGTGTGTGTGTGTGTGTGTGTGTGTGGTTGTGGTTTGTGTGTATGCAATAGAGGGGGGGGGGGGGAGGGTGGTTGCCTAGAGATGGAGAAGAAGGGAAAGATAGAGAGAGACTAAAAACGCAATTAAACCAAAACAGAAACTGTTTTAAAATGGCCTCAAGTTCAAAAATGCAAAAGATTAAGATGATCATTGCTCTGCAAATCTCTCCTCTTTAATCTCAGCCAGTCTTTTCAGAAATACATACGGCTCTCTAAAGCCAGATTAAGAGCGGGAGCATGACTGTGTTAATATATAACATCTAGATGCTCTCAAATTTTTTTTTATATTTTAAACTGCTATATGCCAGCTTTTCCCTCTCTGTCTAAGATATTTTCTTGGAGCAACACAATATCTATGTAGCATCAGCCTGTGTAAATATAACACAATCCACTTATTTCTGCTAAAAAAGCTTTACATGCCTAGAGGGCATTTTGTCTCAATATACAGACTGGAACTAGGGTCCTGACCTGCCATTGTATAACACTATTACACTTAAATACAGTCCTAGGGACCCAAGCTCAGTGCAGGCAGCCTAGCAATTGTCCACATAGGGCTAAACATTAATCCATCGGTAAGGCCCTGGCTCTGTCTACCAATACTGTCCATGTGGTGAGCATTCAAGCAACGTTAAGCCCATGTTAAGGACTCTCAGCCTCCGAGACTCTGGACACGGCTCTCTCCTCGCAGTCATACCGATAGCAACCTGGGCAATCTATGAGATTGCTTTAAATGGATCAGGGATTGGGGCTTAGGGACGTACACCCGCTGCAAGATCAGACCCACGGCACTCTCCTCAAGCTGGGGCTACACACAGCTCGGCCGGGGTTCAAATCCAAGACTACTGTAACCTTTGGCTGAGTCTCCAGAGGAGCAGGTGTATATCCCAATGCTCTTTGACCTTTTTATTCCTCCAGGGGAAAAAACACAGCTGGACTTTCTCCAGCCGTTTCTTTAATGCCCACGCTTACATCGAGTTTGGTATGATTGGATTTGGACCTTCCCAATAAGCGATGTTACAGAGGGCTTAGTATCAACAGGGCCACCCGTCACAGAGCTGTTAGACTCCATTTGTTACTATAGAAGGAAGTGGAATGCAGCAGCAGCACATTGCTCTCAGCACACTATGATGAATTCAGTTTTTCATGAACAAAACACACACACACACACACACACACACTCGCTGGCAGACAGACAGACAGACAGACAGACAGACAGACAGACATGCAGAAACACATTCAAACTTGAAGAGGCCTTTCTTCCCCGAGGCATATGTACTCTTGTATGAAGAAGTGTAGTATAATATATAGGGCCATTCAAACCTGTTTTCTTGTACAGCACAAATGTACCTTTTAAATATAGACAGAGATGGGAGTGCAGCAGTAGAAGGCCAGGCTTGGAGTTGTAAGACTACCACTCGGATGTGTTTTGCTTTGTTAGATGGCCCCGTGCCCGCTGTCCCTTCTACTTGTTACACTGAGTCCATCACTGGCCCTGCACCCAGGATATAATTACCTGAGTTCAGCCTCTGCCTGGTGGTTGTGTTCCTCAGCCCCTCTCAGTGGAAAGTGGGTTTGCTGTCTGTCACTGCTGAAAAGGTAATGGCAGCCCCACTCTCCCTGGTGATGGGTAATAAGGAGCACGGGCCCTACAGGCAGAGAGCAGGGGAGAGATAAGGGGTGGGGGGATGGGGGGGGGGGGGGGTTGTGGAGAAGATTACAAGGGGAGGTAGAAGAAGGAGTTTGAAAGAGCCATGAGCCATGTATATGTGTAGCTCCACAGAGCTATATTTTAGTGTTGAAATCATTATTTTGAAATGATTCAATATCATGACGATCAGGTCTATTCAACTGGCAGCCTGTGGAACGAATCAGACCCTCCAAACAAGTCCGACCAACCCTCCAAACATTTTATTTCTGTTTAGAAAGTTACAAATATAAACATACAAAATATATATAAATATCAAAAAGAACATTCAGGCAAATAACTGACATTTTTGGGGTCAATAAAGTGATTGAAACCTTCAACCCAGTCGAGTGCTCTAGTGCTTTCAGTAACAGCCAATCACAAACATGCATTATTATGATGAAGCAACCCTTTGCATGCCGGTGCTGTGGTAGCCTAGGCTTGCAGATAGCTGGCACGGAGAGTACACAACTGATTTTCTCTTGTAACATTTTTACATTTTAAATGTAAAATACCAGATAGCACAATGTCCCTATCTACGCTATAGGAAAATTGGTGCTGAACATGGCCAGTTCAACAGCATCTGGACTGAGAGATACACATTCATAGAAACTGCTGAGGGGAGACCCAATGTGTTTGCTTTGCAAAGAATGTACAGTGCGAACAAAAAGAACATAGCAGAGGGAACCAATCAGGTGAACATTTATGTCAGTTATCTATCTGGGTTCTGAAAATTCAGTCTAACAGCAAACTATGAGTGTAGCTTTCCAAAGCTCAAGAAGTCCTTATGTCACTTCATGAAGGTTCCCTGCAACTGGAGATCATTGGCATGCAAAGGCCTGTCATATCTGAAGCAACCCCTTAAGAAACAGGGCTTTGCAAAATTTTGAACTGACTGGCCTTTTTTGTGTTACAGTAAATGTTCAGATCAACATACATCTCTGAATCCAGTGTCTTTCACCTGAACGTAATAACAAATAAATGCTTGCAGCTGTAGTATTATTTATCACTATTTGAGGATTGCCCACACTTCATATGAACGAGTCTTTTCTGCCGTTGCCTAGTCAGGTGCCATCTCTCTCATGGGAAGACTGCAGAGGTAGTGATAGCCTATCTGTGTTCTGTGTTTGTGATTGACAGGAGTTAAAAAGGCCTGGGAATTGTTGAGGTATGAATGTGATTACTGTGTCTCTTGTCTGTTCAAGAAATATGTGAAATATTTCATTTAATATGAAGAAGTGGACATAAAATAAGAATGATTGTAATAAATGTTTACAGTGTAGCGTGCAAGGGGGATTGTGCGCTTCCGTCTGAGTGTTTGATAGTTTGCCCCATAATGCTGTGTGTGTATGTGTCTGTTAGAATGGTTAATCTTCCATTTTTTTATGTAGTTTGAATGTGTTTTTAGCCTGTGTTCATTTTAGCATGTACCTTTTTTTATCCTTTATGAGTCTGTGTGCTTGGCGAGATCAAGTGTACTGTATGTGATTCTCTGGTGGTAGCGTATTTTTTTCCACCCCTGCCTAATGTGTTTAGGTCTGTGTGTGAGATTGTCTGCCTTCCCTCCATTCTGTATCAGTCCCACAGAGTATTGTGTTTCGTTGATAATTGGCAAGACGCCAAACAAGAGCCTGGTACCTGTTCCGTTCGCTACAAGAGGAAATATAATGTAACTACTTGAGATAACAGAATTGACCAAATATGTCAAATAAATAGGTTTACATGATGGAAATGGAGCCCTAGTGACTAGTGACTTTTTTAACGGCAGAGATAGTGACAAACACACACTCTGAATTTAATCTCTGCATTTGACCCATACAGGGTAGTGAAGCACACAGTGAGGCACAAAGTGAAGCACACTAAACCGGAGCAGTGAGCTGCCTTCAGCGGCGCAGTGATCGGGGTTAGGTGCCTTGCTCAAGGGCACCTCAGCCATGGATGTGGGCATGGGAGAGCAGTGCTCTACCACTTCCTCCGCCCACATTTTTCCTACTGGTCAGGGATCGAACCGGCCACCCTCTGGTTACCAGCCCGAAACCCTAAGCAGTAGGCCACGGCTGCATGCACAGATGATGAGCCGCATGCATAGAATGTATACGTTTGATATGAACTAGCTAACTAAGCTAACTAAATAAAGATATACTGTATATATTGTATTGTATCAAGAGAGAAGACAAGATCTGGGAAACGTTTGTCTCCAAGGCATTTCACCTTTTGCCAATTGTTAAATTGCTAAAATTATGAATTTAATTTTTAGATCAGCAGATGTGTTGGCGGTTTAGAAGTAAAGAAAAAGGGAATGAATGCAAGACGTTGTGTTTGTTGTGTTGTCTTTAGAGATGCTGATTTTACAGAGAGGTGAAGTTGAATAAACCATGACATGGCATGCAGATAATTAATGATACATAATGAATGTAGTTTGAGTTAGTGCTTCTACACTGTGTCACTAGTTTATGTTCCATAACTTCACATAACTTCCATAACTTCATCATGTCAAGGCTTGTTATTTATATACTTTAACTATTTTAACTGTGTCCACTGAACAGAGAAACACTGGCTTTTTTGAAAGGTCTTACCATTGTTAAAAATATGTACTTGGACTTGGAAATTAGTCAATTTGAAATGCTTTTGAGGGAAAGCACACCAGACAGCAGACTGATAAAAAGAGAAAAAAATGATTGCTTTTAAAAGAACAGCATCAGTGTAAACAAGCCTGAACGGCAGCCAAGACGTCATTGGCAAAGAATAGAATGCAGTCAAAATTGTACGATTATTTCTTGAGTCACAACACTATCTGCGCCGTCTCACTGTTCTAGCTGCATCTCTGCCTCCTGTTCACCTATGCTGATTGCTCCACTCAATCTGAGTCTGTGGAGATAGATGAGGGCCATTGATTGTTTAGAGGGCCGTTCTGCTGGAGACGGTCAATAGAGAGATAAACATTAACCGAGACATCTCAACAACACACGCCGGACTCACACATACATTTCATAGTATAATCATACAGAGGAGTCTCCTCTTCCATTACTCCTTGAGTTGTGTACGGAGAAACTGAAAATACTCTTAAACCTTCTCGCTTTATCCTTCTTTTTTCAGCTCATCTCATGCGACTGCACTTGAAAAAGCAAGACTCATTAAGCAGCTTTGATTGTTCACACATCCGTGTCTCTAAATAAGCGTGCGGCGCGAGCCTCCACCTGTGAGGGCCTCTCTTTAGAACACGTGGAGAGCCTCAAACTCACGTTTCTCTTTGTGTTTCATAATCAACGCAGAACCACTCACTGTCTGCTTCTCCTCATTAATTACAGCCTGTGCGTCCTGATTAACATGAAAGAATTCCCCCGGAGAGAACCACCAGCAATGGCTCCTTTTAAGACCGCACTTGATTCTTTGTTGCTTTTTCTCCCTGATTGCAGTTCATTTCATGCATTGAGTGGGTATCAGACTTGCACTGAAAATACCTGCATAGTTGTTTATTGTGTGTCACTAAAGCCCCATGTCTCCCTCTTTAAGCACGCTAATAGACAATGCCAGTGCTCTTCACCAACTCTAGTATAGGTTACAATTGATCTGGGAATGTGGCCACTTACTCCCCCTCAGCCGAGGCCACAGGCATGGCAAAGGTGCAGTGGCGGATTTGCTGGCTGTAGCTTCACTCAAGTAATGAGGCCTGAAATGAAATACAGTACATTTGGTAATAAATGCAGCAATTTATACTCCTCCTCTATCTGCGGCGGTGATTAATGAATATGTAGCACATCCTGGAAAGACGGATGCCATTTGGCAGAGAGAGATTGTGTTTGACTGTGTGTGTGTGTGTGTGTGTGTATGAGAGAGAGTGAAAGAGACAGAGGGATGCGGATGGAGAGAAACAGTGAGAGAGATGTGTGTATGGTTGTGTGTGAGTGTGTGGTCTATATGTGCACAGTATGTGTGTTTTGTATGGGTGAGGGAGGGTTCGGGAGGGTTTCTTGCTCACCCCATAATAATGACTCACATGATTGACAAAAGGGGGAGAGAAAGTCGTGTGGAGACGATACAAACAATGTCCCACAGAAACACATACAGAAACACAAACACACCCACACATACACACAAACATACAGCACACACAATGTCCCACAGAAACACAAACAGAAACACAAACACACCCACACATACACACAAACATACAGCACACACAATGCACAAAAATGTTTTGCAAATGCTTTGCATTTCAATTGAATTTTACCTCAATACATAGAATGTTTTTGGGGAAGGAATGTTTGCTTGTCTGACCTTCAGCAATCAATCAAATTTCAAAGACTGCCTATGTTGCTTATTATGCCACTGAAGGGCGTTGTTTACAGTCTGGGTATTTAGTCAGTGCTGTCGGTTACTCTATATTGCAATAAGTTGTACTGACTCATCATTCCCTTATGCAAATAATGTGATCGGAAAAACCTGAGCTGCATGGCCGTAAAGCATTATAAACACATTCCTAAAATGTTATAAAGTATTTATAATGCCTCATACTAGACTTAAGTCTATATAACTATTTATACATAGTAATGCCTGCACTCCTAAAGCGTTCTGCCCTATTCAATCACCTACCATGAACCCTACTCAACCATCAAGAGCCCTTCACAACTGTAATTATGAAAGCTCCACATGACTTAATAAAGAGCATTATTTTGGTCTTTATCATCAATGAACAACCCTGATTTTGCCCGGGCTGAGCATCTCTCTCATCTTTCTCATCTCTTTCTGTTTGTCCAGACAAAAGCACCGTTCCCCATATCTGCCATCAGCTGCTATGCCTGAATCCACCTTCTATTTTGGCAGGGACCAGCCTCCAGAGCAGGCAAAGTAGCAGCCACCCCCACAACCCCTCTGGAGCTCCCGCCCACATGAATTGTCCCTGCCCCAGGTCCTTGTCACCGCGGCCTGATGAAAATCTTAGCCTCAAAACCCTCAAGAGGCACCATTCCCCCATCCCCCCCCCCCCCCCACACACACACACACAGAGACTCCACACACACTCAAATGCTCTGTGCACTTTTGCCTTCTGCAATTTCGGTTTCCCTGTCCCTTTTTCTGGAGTCATGCTTTGCCGGGGAGTCAAGCCATGCGACGGGCCCCGCTGCCGTCAATATAAATGCAAATGAACAGCGGAGCGCTGAGAGGCCGTGGCGTGGTTTTGTCATGATAATATTGCGTTTGCCGCAGACAGAGGTGCAGGATCAGGCATTGAGCTGCAGATGAGCCTCACGCTTTGAAGATCTAACACATATTATCTAAAGTGGGGCCACATAAAAAGGTTCTGTTTCTTTAGCGGAAGGCGTCTCAGAAGGTGAGAGGAGAAAAGACAGAGAAAAGAGACGGTCTGTGTGTGTGTGTGTGTATGTGTGTGTGTGTGTGTGAGTTCATCCAAACGCATGTGTATAAGGGAGGGAGAGGCAACCCACTTCCTTTGATATTCCGGTAATTGAATACAGGAGCAAAAATAATAGCAAATCAAGCAATAGCAGGTAAACAGGGCACACAGAGTACAGTTTGTGTATTTATTTTGCTCTTCAAATAGCCCTGTGTATGCCTGTGTGGAGGGGGAGGGGGAGGGAGGAGCATGGTAACGTCTTGTGCTTCGGCAAATATATTTATGCGTCTGTTTACTCTCTTCTAGACAGAGGAATGTTACAGAAGAATCTAGAACTTACACAATGCAGGAAGATAAATGCAACAGGATCCTGAGTAGATATGACTCCTGCTGACTGGTATTGAGAGGAAGAAGTAACCCTCTTCTAAGCCACTTAATAAAACCCTTCCCCAGACCAGTCTCTGGGGGTGTGGGGGGGATGGAATTACCTTTAACCGATGTGGCAGTTAAAAAAAAAAATCAAATCAGCACCATTTCTACTCCATAATGAGTTGTCAAGCACAGCCTTCTGCCACTCCAGCACCCCGTCAGACCCATTTGCTGCAGAGAGTGTAATTGGACACCTTCTAAATTGAGGTGCTGTCATGATGTATCGCTAGCCTGAGGCACCATGTTCTTTTGCCGATTCAGGTGCTTTTGGGTAAATATCCTTGCTGAAGGGTATGCCATTAGTTAGGTCACCTGGGAATGCACAACACTGTGAACATGTATCCCATGTGTTCAGCAAATCCCGCAAGCACTGGCCCAACACGACATCCAGACTGTGCAAAGTTGAGACCAGGATCCAACCACAGCAATGTCCCGCCTTCGCAGAGCTGTTGTCAGCAGCTTGAACCCCTGGCATTGTTTTGCTTTAGTTACACCTCTCACGGTGGAAGATAACAGCACCGGCATGTGTGACTTCACTCTGCTGCGCTGTACTCAAATGTAACTCAAACCCACGGAGCGATATCAGCATTTCTCTGAGCGATGCTGAGCTTCTGTTACAAGAGAAGGCTGTCGAACAGGACGCGGTTAAACCTGGGAGAGATATGACCTGGTGTTTTGAGGATCCTGTTCCAAATGCCCTGGCTGCACACATTATGATGATCTAACCCTTCTGTACCACAAAATTGATTGAATTGATTGATTGAACAAAATGTATTTATTTAGGCCTCGGAAGACACATTGAGGATTAAGATCCTCATTTTCAATGGTGCCGAGGGTACAGCAGGAGTTAATACATTGGAAATAAAAAATAAAAAATAAATAAATATAAAATAAATATGCATATAAAATAAATACAGTAAAGTACAATGGTTGGGTCAAGAGTAACAAACATTGCAGGAGAAGGCAGGTGTACATATGACAAGACTAGTGAATTCCCTAAGTGAAATAAATGAGCACCACCTTAGTGATTTTTGGGCCTCATTCCAAATGAAGGGTGCCTTAAAACAGAAGGCTGTCTTCCCCAGTTTTGTGTTGGTATGTGGCAGATGTAATGTAAGCAAGCTTTAGGAGCGTGTATTGACTGTGTTACGGTTCCAGCTTATAAGCGGTTCCAGCTTATAATAACGGTCAAACTGGCATTATTCCAGTGGTGTCTGGTAAATGTCTTCCCCATACCTAACCTAGACAAGATGCCTGGTTGAGAATCATACACCGTAAGATTGGATGTGTGGTTAAGAAGACATAAGAAGAAGAAATAAGAGCATGTCTTCTTGGGCTGACACAGTCTGGTCGGCACAAGTTAAACAGAACTCCACTCAGACAGCAGACCAAGTTTCAGCTCAGCCGGTGTTTGTCAGGCGGAGCAGAGAGTCGGTGTCGAGGAGTTAAATCACACTTGTCTCTCAGTGGGAGCCAGATCTGGCTGCCGCCCCACAGACCAGCCTCAGAGTGCTGGAGAGTGAAGGGGATGAGAGGGAGAGGTGGAGGTGGAGAAGAGGGATGGGGAGGTAGAGGGGAGGGGAGAGGAGGTGGCCTGCTGGGTGGTTGGGTTGGTGAGTAACAAGATGCAGAGCCCCCGCTGCCACCCTTTTGATGTCCCCCAGTGTGGCGCTGGCTCGTCCACTTCCTTAATCCTCCTCATCACCGCTGCAGATGTCTTCATTGCCACCGTTGGAGTCCTTCACCACCCTGCTCACCCAGCTGAGCACGTCACCTCCAACCCCGAGCACCTGGCCTCCCCCCAGTCTGCGGCAGCAGCGCCAACACTACAGCTTAATGGGATTATGTTTAGAATCCAGCGCCCAGGCAGATTTGTCTCTCATGGGCACTTGACTCATCCTGTCCCTGGTAATCATCTGGAAACAAACAAACAGAAGCCCACCTAACTGAATTTACATCTTTAAGTGGAGTATTTTGGAAATGCTCTCAATCAAAATGTATTTTTATTTTTTATTTCCCATCCATTTCTCTCCTATCTCTTTAGAACACTGTTTCTCTTGTTCCGCCCTTGGTATTTACCTTGATTAAGACATAAATGGAAAATAAGTTGGTAACTGGCTCCCCATATGGTTTGCTGGGTACTCTTGCCCCCTTAAATCAGCCCTGTCTCCTTCATTGTGTTCCAGATGGAGGGAGTAAAGAGGACAGGGAGCGTGTGTCACTGACGGCTTCTTTTCCGCCCAGACCCTGCTGGGGCCTGTCCAATTCTGCCACCAGGTAATCACTAATTAGCTACTCCTCCTCTGTGTGTACACTCCAGCTGTTCCTTTTGTTTGGAGCATGAGCAAAGCATAAACAAATATGTGGCTAAATGAGCACTCGACATCGCCAAGGCCACTGAGAGTTCCACTTCAGTCATGGGATGTTGTTGTAAAAAAAAACGTCTCGCACATACGAAACAACAAATCAGAACTTGCTGCGGTCTTACGAGACGATGGCGGTAAAGGAACAAACGAGGAAAAAACACGAGACAGATAGAAGGAGACAGATCATAGGAGGCTGAGGGATTCAGATTCCGGTGCCATAAAAAAAATGCACGGAGGAAGGAAGCAAGTCGGCTTGTGATGAGTCAGAGGGGGAGAGAGGGAGAAAACACGCAGCGAGAGAGAGAGAGAAAGAGGGAGAGGGAGAGAGAGAGAGAGGAAGAGAGATTGAGACGGTGGAGCACAGAGCACAGGGGATGCAGGCAGAAACACACACACACACACACACACACACACACAGATACTGAGCACTGTGTCGACAGAGCTGTGACGAGCTAGCCCACTGTTTATGTTTCACCATGCTGAGAACAAATGGCGGTAATCACAGCCTCTCCACCGCAAATAAATATCAGGATGCGATGCTCTCACTCTCTCCACAGCCAAAGAGGAGGAGGAGGCGGGGGAGGTGGTGTAAAGACACTATCTACCTCAAAGACCAGACAACATCACAAAATAACTGTTTCACTTGTCTCCTCGAGAAGCCCTGCAGAGGACAAGTGCTGCAATTTGCTACTGCTCTCCAGATTGTCATACAATTTCATACACTTCTAAGGCCTTTTTCTTCCCCTCCCCTGAAGACCTCTCGGAAAGAAGATCTTTCCGAGAGCCAAAATGGCTCTTCTCTACAGACTGGGTTTCTGCGAAAGCTCCGTCTCATTAATGAGCTGAGAAATGTAACTCGTTGTCATTTGCCATTAATTACCAGGAGCCTACACTGGACTCCAACGGAACATCGGTCTGTCAGTGAAGTATGAAGCACATAAATGACATTCTATGAAACCTATGTGGATTCCGGTTATTGCGGGTAATGCATCTGTGAAAGGTTGCACGATGATTGCCTGATAAATTGCCTCAGGAGCAGCAGAAGAATCGCTTTTTTCCCCCCTTGCCACTCTGCTTTGGAGCTGATTGAGCTCACCTTGGCCCTGGCAGTGGAAATGTCATTAAGCATTGCATAAAGCGCACACGCCAGCCAGCCTGCAAGCCCTTCTATTCACTTTCCAGCCATTCCTCTCCCTCCCTCCTGCCTTGCCTTCCACTGTCTTAATGTCAGAGTCCTTTCTTTTTCCCTTGGCCACCAGTTATTTTGGACGATTAGGAGGAGCACAGCGGGGAGCTGGCGGAGTATTTCTCCCTGCTTAACCACGGTAATTTACAGCCTGTGAAGAGGCCTGCCGAGCGGGGCCAGTTTCTCCGCCTCAGCCCCCCCCTTCCTCCCCCGTTCTCCACCAGTGCTGCTCCATCAGGGAACACCCCCCCCCCCCCCCCTCCTCTTCACCCCCCCCTCCTCTTCACTGGCACCTTCCCCTAATCAAAGACATTCATTAAGTTCCTTTAAAAGACCACGCCACTGGCATATTACATATTGCAGAGAACAGGGGTTATTTCATTTGAAGTGACAAAGCTTTTTTTGCTCTCGTTCCATACCAAACCCTCCATCAAACACACACACACATCTACACACTCGCACAGATACACACATATGCGTGTACGCATACACACACACACACACACACACATAATCAGGCTGCACACAACTCTCCAATCTCCCATCACTCTGTTTTAACAATGTGTGCCTGTTTCATAAGCAGATTTGATTCTAATAATGGAATAATGGTCCCCTCTCCCTGGCAGAGAGATGGCTGGTGGGGGGGGGGGGGGGGGGGGGTCCCTCCCATCAACCCACAGACCTCAGTGGAGGACTTCCGCCCTCCAGGATTCTCTCATATTTTTAGCAGAGAGTCTGACACTATAAAGGCTCCACTGACAATTCACTTCTCTGGTAGGGGAGCTGTACAGCGATCTGCTCCCAGATTGTACTTTCAGCGTAGGATACATACCATGCTAGGGGACAACTTTTTCTTCCATCAAAGGTAGCTTGATTATACACTAATGTAAAATGCCTTTGCGAATACACAGTTTCTTATGGATTCTGTGTTATTATCATCTGTAGGCGTCCCCTGTCAGGTTAAGTGTGAAGCAGACAAAACTAATAACATGTCTGTATATAGCCCACTCACTAGACCTTCCGCGAGACAATAATGAAGCTTGGAAACAGGTCAGACTGTTATATTTTCAGTCGGCTCAGGTGTGGAGAATTTGACCCGCTGTACCTAATCTTCCAGTGCTTTCTGTTGATCTGCCACAGGCAGTGGTCTCGCGGTTGAAGTGACCAAGATAAATGTGTCTTCCTCAGTGGGAGAGAACACTGCTGCCTCTTTGTAGATGAAATGAATAAACCCTCTGAGGATTTTAATAAAGCAACAGGGTAACGCCGCAGAGGTAACAGACCACAGGGTTGTTCAATTCTGCATGACAAAGAGCACCCGGGCCTTTTCAGAGATGCCATGGAGTGGTCTGATGGTGACGGCAGGCATCTGAAAGTTATTATCTCTCCCTGGCCCTCAACATACCTTGCCAACACATCTCGTGTTTTGAAGACACATACACAACAGCATAAATTGTTTTTTTTTCTCCTGTCCCTGTTCTCTCAATTTCTCTCTCGTTCTCTGACACACAACCATACACAAGCACACACACACACACACACACACACACCTGCTTGCTGACACATGCACACACAGAGACACACGAACACACACATTCCCCGTCTGCCTTAAGCTTAATATGCTCCAATGAAATCTGAGGGCGAGAGGTACACCGGCTCAGAATTGTGTTGTCCAATATGAGGTAAATAAATTGAATTTGGTAAGGTTACGGGTGGAATATGTAATGCCAACCATCTTAAGACCTGTGAGGGTTTGTTCAAGGGAACAGAGCAAGGTTAGAACTTCCTCTTTCTTTTCATTTTGCTTGCAGAGAGAGATATACAGTATAGAGATATCTATCTCTCACAGCCCCCAATTTAATTTACAATGAGTTTGTTTTCGGTTATACTGCCTGTGCACATGTTTTATATTTTAAAGAAAACTATTTAAGATATCAATATATGTAAGATCATGTGTTTGTCTCTTGCTTTGAGGGTGTGTGTGTTTGTGTGAATTGTGTTTGCATTCGTTAGTGAGTGTGTGTGTGGGTGTGTATGCCTAAGTATGTGTGTTTTTTCTATTTGTGTGTGTGTGTGTGTGTGTGTGTGTGTGTGTGTGTGTGTGTGTGTGTGTGTTTGCATGTGCAAACAGGCAAATGAGAGCCTTTGGGAGCAAGTGAAGAAATGGGGCTACCGAACCAATGTTTACTCAGTCATTGGGGCTGATTACAGAGATGCCTTGCAACATGCATTGGCACAGATAGAGTCGTAAGAGACTTTCTTCTTGTTGAGATTAATTGCAGTTTGGGAAAACATAAGAAAGGCACAGTAAAACACAATTACAGAATTTTTAATATACTATGCACTCTTTGCTGGGTCAAACATCCTCCCTCCATTAAATGTATTCACGGAAAGACATCTTCTGCTTTAATTGAGTTGTTGTACTGTTAATTTACACAAACCTTGACATGTCAGAATATGTCAGAGTGGAAAAAAAAACACAAAAAAAAACACATTATATCATGTTGTTATGTTTTCTCCCGAGGCCATGAACCAATTAGCTTGTAGCATATGGATTTAGATTACTAAAGTGTCGGAAATACTCATAAATCAGCAACATCAAATTTGAATTAGGCCACTGTGAGTTTTCAAAGAGAATGCTAACAAATACCTGGGAGCTTCACCCATACCAGGAGGTGATTAAAAGAGCAGACAACGCATAAGTTACTCAAGGCAAAGTGAACTGTTGACGTTAAGACAAGGGGTTTTAAAAAGGCAGACAGGAGCCTGGTTCATTGTTTGCAATCAGTGAGGCATGAATTACCGGGAGAGAGGAACAAAAAGAAAGAAAGAAAGGGAGAGAGAGAGAGAGAGATAGAGAGAGAGAGAGAGAGAGAGAGAGAGAAAACATGCACGGTGGCTCTGATGGTGTTCTTATAAGCTGCATTACGGCACTTGGCGCTTGTTTGCCTCCACATTAATATCACATATTTGAAGTCATGAATTAGACAGAGAGCTGCCTTCGTGTCACCCTGCCACCTCGGCCCCTCTCTCCTCCATTCCCCGCACCAACAGAAAGTCACGCTGCTAGCAAGGTCATGAATAACTAATAACCATTCGGAGCTAAATGCGATTCTCAGCACAGAGGAGAAGGCGAAGAAGCGTCAAATCCGCCGAGGGCTCTCCTGACATGACAGTGCTTCACCTAGCAGTCAGGAGAGCCGGAGGTGACCTGCCTCTGGCCTCCATGAGAGCTCTTCTTTCTCCAGCCACACGGATTCACACAGAGAGGCTACTGATGATACTCACACAGCATGCTAAAATACGTATATGTATAGGATTTAATAGGATTTACATTTAGAGAGGCAAGACTGCCTAATCAATCATGCATCAAGCCCATGGGCTAACAGCATGGAGCAGATCTTCATCATATATGTCAGAGCCTCGTCATGCATGTCTGAGTTATTGTATCTATGTATTCTGGTAAGTATTATTGCATTTATATAAAATGGCGGGGAGGGAAAATGTACACTATTTTGTAACCAAGTGTCAATGCTAGCCCAAAGTATGCAATGCAACGGTTGTTGCAATGTAGGTGTTATCTGATTATGCATTTCAGTATCATGGCCGAGACTAATTCATTTTTACTTGATTATCTGATTCCCTGAGTAGTGAGAAAATGCTTTGGGTCACAGCATAAGTAACAGTCCTAGATTATTGTGGTACAGAACCCTCACAACATTAAACAAATGGAGCTAAAACATCAATATGATTTGTGAGCATACATTAATAAATCACATGTCAGGCAAACCCCAGCAGCCTATAGAACTGCTCTCACTGTGTGGTGTGATGATGCCATGAGGGATGTGGCAGCCTCCTGTACCTTGCAGGGATGAAATCTGTATCAATAAACAGATCTGTGAGGCCTGGAGGTCACTTCTCCTTAATGACAGGTCCTGATGATGTGGCTCTCTAGCGACACCGCCAGAGGCTTGGACGGCATGATGGAGACTTTTTATGTTATCCATCTTATGGGAGGCAGTGCTCACCGCCTCATGCAGCACACGCTGCTATTGAGCCATACCGGCTGTCCTATTGGTATTTCTGTGCAGTCCAATATGTCAAGGTACTCATAGCCCCACAGAAAATGGTTTCACAGTGTAATAATGGTGATCAATATTTCAGATTTAGGACATCTCTCTCTCTCTCTCTCATCCCCCCCTATCTGTGTGTTTGTGTGCGTGTGTGTGTGTGTGTGTGTGTGTGTGTGTGTGTGTGTGTGTGTGTGTGTGTGTGTGTGTGTGTGTGGCTTGATATGTGAGAGAGTTGGCATATGATTTATTTGTGATATACTTTACTATTTGCTTGTCTACAGTGTCACAATACATCTGCAGAGACCCCATGGCTGTCCAAAAGAGCATTAAGGTTCAGAGAGTATATACACTTGTGTTGATTTGTGTGTGCGTGTGTGTGTGAGAGAGAGAGAGAGAGTGAGAAAGAGAAAGAGAAAGGGAAGGAGAAAGAGAAAGAGAAAGAGAAAGAGAAAGAGAAAGAGAAAGAGAAAGAGAAAGAGAAGAGAGACAGTAAGGCAGACAGAGAAAGAGAGAGAGAGAGATATTCTGTGTGTGTGTGTGTGTGTTTCAGGGTGCGTGCCTATGCATGCTTGGTTACACCATTCTTTCTCTCTATCTCTCTCTCTTTCTCTCACTCACTGTGTGTGTATGCTTGTATGTGTGTGTGTGTGTGTGTGTGTGTGTGTGTGTGTGTGTGTGTGTGTGTGTGTGTGTGTGTGTGTGTTTCTGTGGGTACCTTCATGATAGAGGAAGGGAGGTGGAACACAATAGGAGAATTATGCAATGTAAAGGTTGAGGACACAATTGGGGGTAAACATGCTGCCCCTGTCAGATCTGCCTCAGCGCCGTGGCCAAGAGCTCAGCAGGTTGAAAGCCTTACCAAGGGTGGAGGGGGGTGGAGGGAGAAAAAAGACATGCACAGAAGAAAATCCTTCAAGAGGACCGGAGGGGTCAGCCTTGGCCTCATGCTGATTTATCCTAAATATATTGACAGATGTTCTGATGAGAGTCTAAAAATAAACGTCCTGCCCATAAGATGAACTGGAATAATCCCTGCCAGGCTTCCTGTTCTCCCTTTCTGCTTCTCTATGTCACTCTCTCTCTGTCTCTCTGTCTCTCTCTCTGTCTCTCTCTCTCTCTTTCTGTCGCTCTAGCACCCATGGACTGACGGTGGGTGAAGTGCTAATAGGAGGGTTTCAGTGAACAAGTGCTGCATTATTGGCAGGCAGCTGGGAGGGCCATTTTATGATTCAGCCTGAGGCTCAGTCCGCTGCACTAACCCAGGCCTCTGGGAACGGGGGCTGGGGTGGGTGGGAGGTTGGTCGGGTGGGGATCGGGGGGTGTGCAGGATTAAAGTAATAATGTGCCGGCACATCCGGTAAGCACGGCCAGCTCATTTAAAGTGTTGCATGGGTACCCTGAGATGTAGGCAACGTTCACAGGGCTGTGGGGAACCATGCCTCATTTTGAACAGGCACGAGATGCTAGCGCCTTTGCAGTGCATGTATGTCACTGTGCAAACATGAGGCTGGAGGTGGTGGCTCTGCATGGAGGTGGTGGTGTGTGCTAGTCAGACTTGATGTGCACACGCATACTGACATTCATATGGACTTGCACTGCCCACAATTAGGATGTAAATGTTCCAGTTGAGCAAATATTGTCGCCCCTAACATAGTCCTTCTGTAAGGGCTTTAGCATGGCAATTGAAACATGACTGCCAATTTAGGCAATGCATGAATTCTAAAAAATATGTTTTTTTTCCTCTTTTCTGCATAATCCTCATATCAGAACCATGGCAGAGTCATTATTTCCTAAATAACTCTTGTCGTCACATCATCTTGTTGATATTTTGTGTGCACAAAAACAAAGGTAAACCACAAGAATGAATAAAAAAAGACTATAAGTTTCAAATATTAAGGGAATACAGATGGCTCTTGTGCTTTTTTTTTAAGGGGGCGGGAGACAGTTAACTACCTTACAAAAAGAGGATTAATCTGTGCTATTTCAATTGGACATTAAATGAAACTCCTTCGGATGCCGTTCGAATGTGGCGATTTTCGAAGCGGTCTTGTTGATCTTAGAAAAGACAACAATATAAATCATCTTGATTCTATATAAGCTATTTCCTTGGCTGGTTCTCGGCTTGGACGTCAGTTTGTGAAAGATCTCCTCATAGGTTGAGCCGTATGCTGATTTGAGAGACGGGAAGCTTGGTCAAGTTCCAGTGTGCTCGTCAGGTTGTCAGTGGTGGTGTCGTGCGCGCATGCCATACTGAGCTCGTGGGTTTGGAAATGCCAAAGCGCCTTCTCCCTGCTATGCGCTCACAGACAGAGCAGACGGGTCTGGTCACGCAAACGGGAACTATCGACTGATGCTCCAGCTTCTAGGCGCTGCTACAAGAGCAAAAAGGGAAAATCTTTCGTCCTCTGATTAGATCTTCTGTTTTTGGAGAGCCGAACTAAGGATGATTTTGTGATGGGTGGTTTAAAAGAGCATGGGAAAGCTTCCCCTCTTGTGGAAAGCAGAATGAGCATATTTATATCTGTCGCAGAGAAGTTGTATTTCCCTCAGAAGAATACCAGGCAATAAAGGAATCCTTGTCATAAAGGGATATCAACATAGAAGAAAGGCTAAGAAACACTTACACTACGTATACGTCTTGTGGTCTGTCCATTTGGATTGTACATACAGTATTGTCCGACAGAGGTGAAATCGTTTGGAGTACGCAATAACCTTTTGGATTTTTTTAAACTACACCCACCCTTTGAAGATAACAGAGTTAACGTAGAGACATCGGACTCTTTCGATATGGAGATGTTGCCATAATTTTTTTCCAGGTCAAATGACCGTTTTCACTCTTGGTTAATATCACTACCGTATTTATGAGATGGAAAAACGGGGACTCTACGGTGTCCTTTGTTATTTGATTCTTAATGCTCCCTTGATATTCTATGTAAATGGTAAGTAAACTTGGTCTATCATTGTTGCCAGTGGCTTGTCAGTATTTCCCATGTTGCGTATTTAACCCAAGTCACTGTCCAGTCCTTTATTTCACAGCAGGATTTCATGCGCTTTATGAAATTGGGGTAGTTTATACTACAGTTTATGACTTTTATGTTTTCTATTTGATTTTCACATTGGCGATTAAATGCCAAAAGACTTGACTGGATTATAGTAGGGTGTTCCAAACAACTGCATCTAGTCGATAAGAGTGGTTGTATAGCTGTGTATATTTGGTGAAAAACATTTTCAGAGTTGACAATTTCACACAGTTAGGCTTCACCTTTTTAAATATTTTGAATATGAATCAGATTTAGAGAGCTTGAGTCTTCTCAAGCAACATCAAACAGGAAAAATCGTGCGCACGCCCGCAGGCGCGCGCAATCACAAACCTAGACAAACCTATGCACACTCATGCACACTTCACATAAGTCTCACTCTTGACGCGTCTGAATCCTTTAGGTTTTGTCGTATTCTTCTTCAAACAGCTTATCATTTACACGTTTACATTGTAAGATTCCACCACAGAAATAAAGCAACAGCCAAACATTTCTGTCTGTCAAGCTCATGAAGGCTATTGGTCTGATATGTCGGCAATCACTGCCCGTCTCCTCGCAGTTCTCTTTCCTGCTGTGCATATTAACCAATTCCCCTGTTATTTTCTCCACATCAGCAACATTTACTGAAGTGCCCAAAGATGTAAGCGTCGATGAGGGTGAAGACATAGAGATGCCGTGCGCTTTTCGAGCTATTGGATCTTCGCCCTTCTCCCTGGAGATCCAGTGGTGGTACCTCAAGGATGTAACCCAGAGAGAACTTGCACAAGATCTGCAAATTAGCGCCACAGCAAACAGAGCCAAGGTAATCTTGCTGGCGAAACGCTGCTGTACCCTGTTGTCCGAGTCGCTCTACTTTCAAAGGCGTGCTGTAGCACATGCACCCGAAATGAGGCAAGAGACCTCAATCCAGTCCGAAGTCTGCGGTGGAATGCAATTGAAATTAAAGCACGGGACTAAGGCATACATCCACCATAGGTTATAATGCACATATTTGTATAAAATAAAAGTTTTGCATTTCAAACACCGTAAGGGTATTATAGATACCCATTCTCCTGTGCCTTGGCAGTGGAGACCGGGAATGTGCGTTGGGGTGGAAAGTAGAAGGAAGGCTCTCACGCTGAAAGATACAAAGACCACTTGTTGGGCTTTAGGATGAGTCCAGTGACAATTCCTATGCACACCGCGTAAATGTCCTCATTAGGAAATACAGCACTAAGGAATGCGATTATGCTTCCAAAAGAATGGACGATGCGATCATAATAAGATTTCAACAGATTTTGCAGTGTCACTCTTAATTGCTATGCTTTGCAATCCAAATCCGCCATTGCAATCCAAAGGCAAAATAGGTTACCCAAACTGTTGCTGTCCATGGTCCTGAAGCTGCGTTCAGCTGTGTCTAAGGCGTGTTACATTTTCATTGAGACTTTAGAATGATGTCATTACTTTTAGGACATAAATGTGTGTTTGTTCTTATAATTTATCATTATTTTTCAGGTGGTTCCCAAGGATGCTACCAAAATAAGCGTAAGTATCAAAATCTGAATTTGTTTACTTGTTATTTACGCTTGGATAATTAAGATCTAGAAATCAATTTATATAATTGTTTATGATAAGATTTTGGTCAACATCTTTGTAGACAAATGAATTGTGGTCATTATCAATTTGCATCCAGACAAGAGGCATTTAATCATGTGCATTGTTGTTTCTCGGCAGCCAGAGACGTCAAGACTGAGTTAATCATGTACATTGTCTGGCTAAAAATACTCTGCTTAATTTACCTAATGGAACCTTATTGTTCATTATGTAAGCTCTCTTATGAACAAAAAAACATTTAACTCTTTCGTTTGTAACGTTTTACAGCAAGATCGCCGTTTTATTTTCACGTTTAGTTGACAGTGATTACTCAGTACAACATTTCACCATTTTCGGAAACAGGAAATCGTGTAATAATTTAAAAGCGTATTTTATAACTCGTGTGCTACCTCACCAAAATCAAAACTCTTGATTGAGAGATCGACTTCATTGGGAAACTTATTTGTGAGGACAATAATGCACCCATACTCCAAATACATACAGCATGTCCATAGGGTTAAATATATGACAGTGTGGACAATGCAATTTCCTACCAACTAAGCCTAGCCCCAAAGCCACATACTTCAGTGGGGGCCATGTTCTCCTTGAGTTTACTCATGATAAAGCTAGAGTGCGCATTTTGATGTAGGCAACACTGAAAACATTTGACCTGCGTTCAACAATTTTGTCTTCTTTCTGTCTGTTTCTAGACCGTGAGGGTCCAGGGCAGTGCCATTTCCCACAAACTAAGCCTCTCCAACGTACATAAGGAGGATGAGGGTGTGTACGAGTGCCGCGTTTCGGACTTGTACGCTGAAGAGACTCAGGAATACAAAGTCCAAGCCACTCTGCGGGTCAACCCACGAGACGGCATGGTGAATGAGGAGGCCGTGTCTCACATCCAGAACCGCTTACCGCTGCGAAACAACAATAACGCGGCCGGGGGACAGGCCACCTCAGAGGTGGATCAGGGTCAGGGAAAGCCTTGGGTGCCTCCTCCGCCAGGCATTGGTGCCGTTTCCCCCTCAACAACGACAACAGCCTCTGCAGCAAAGTCCTCGGCTTCGCCTCGGCCCGGCAATGCGGCCATACTCCGACAGCAGCACGGAGCCGGTAAGTGGAAGTTCAACAGTGGCACCTAGTGGACGGATAAAAAAAACAAGAAACAGCAGGGCCTATTGTTTATCACTGAAATTAGTTTTTAGTCTTAAATAGTGTTGATGTTGCCTTCGGAATATAATTACTTGAGTTGAATAGGATGTCTAAAGCAAATGCTTCAAAAACTGTCAACGCAGTTATCATCACTCAATAATATAATACTGGAATGTTTGCATAAAAACAGCTTCACCAAAATCTGCATGAAAGTCCAGTTTTACATCTTACAGATCCTTAGAAAGGTCAGACTTATGTTCTTTCCCATTTGTACATGAAACTCCTCATGGGTGTCTGGTACACCCAAGGTTGTTATTTCCATAGTGGTGTGTGTGTCATTAGTTATGTCTTTTGCTCCATGGCCTTTCTTGAGGGAATGTCACCAAGGACTTGATGATCTATTTTATCATTGAGGACGGTTCCCTTCATAGATTCCCTGAATTAGATTCCAAAGGAGAGTGGTGATGGAAGAGCTTATTGTCAGCCTCTGCCTCCTCCGTGTCCCTTGTCCATGACCTCCCCTTGAGACGTCTCTCCTGAGGCAGGGTGAATTCCCCTGTGTCTGTGCCACTCTGGGCCTCTAGCTCCACGCATCTCCATCAGCCTACACATTCTTATGTAGAGGATCCTTCACTGGTGGCTTCCCTTTGTATATCATTTTTCTAGTGGAATTTGATATTTCCTGGATGTAGTTGTATAATGTGTGTGTGTGTGTGTGTGTGTGTGTGTGTGTGTGTGTGTGTGTGTGTGAAAGAGAGAGAGAGAGACCTTATGACCTTGTAAAGCTTGGGTTGTTGTAATACTCCTCCTTTTTTCAATTAAGTGTCTCTATGATATTATGGGCCTCTTTTGCAAAATAATACTCTCATGGGAGTAGTCCTGTTTGATCTCTGTTTGATCTCTCCAGTGTATCATACCCTTCCATCATTCTTAACATTGCTCTCCGCTGACTCCCACTAGCACCTACAAGGTAGTGCTATCAGACAAGCAACCTTCTCCCCGAGGCCTGCTTCTGTGTGGCCGAAACCAGCATGCACCTCTGTAACATCTTCTCCCGGGGGATTTAGAACAATATCATTAAAGGTTTTTGAATGGACATAACGATGACTGCTATGATATGATGACTGATATGGGAAAAGATTGATTAAAACTGATGACATATGGTGAGATTCGTACTGGTGTATAGGTTCAGGATGTCATGTTGACCTGAAGTAGTGAAACTGAGGAGACTTGTTGATGCACCAGCTTTTTATGATGGTAAACCTTCATCAACAACCTTTCATTCCACGAAACTGCATGGAGGGCAATTTTGAAATGTGAGAGCTACCAACAAATCTCAACATGTGGAACATTAATATGCAGATTAGTCGTCTACAAGGTTACGCAACGCTGCTGTGTGACGAGGTGCGACTCTTGAATATGCTGAGGTGAGGTGCCAAAAGGCAACTAGCACTCAGCTCGTCTCAGGCTCATAGAAAGACATTTTCTTTCCCCCAAATAAGAAGACCATGAGGTAGCCTGTGCTTAAAAAATGTACGTCATAGCCTGACAAATGGTCGTTGACAGGCTTTACACACTCTGTGAATGAGCTAAGCCAGTAGTTATATGAAGCATGCTGGGTTGTCTGCCTTAAAACAATCATCATGCCAGGCAGGGGACTGATCACGTACATGGATGTCAAAGAACTCGGGAACGTCAAATCAAAGTGTGGTGCGGCTCTTGATGTGGGCCTGGTGCCGATGCCAAGGCTGCCATCTTGATCTCATGGTGTGCAGGGGAGTTGTCTGGAGCAGGTTAAATGTCCGCTGCCAGTGTCTGGCATGGTGGGCCTCGCGGCGCAGCCAGAGCCGTGAAGCTCTTCAGTGAGGCAGGCATTTGGAGAGTTGGCGAGCTGGCTTAGGTAAAAAGGGTTACCTCAAAAGGTTTTTTTTTCCTCTTCCCTTTTTGCAATTCATCTCTCTCTCTCTCTCTCTCTCTCTCTTTATCTATCTATCTCCCCTCTGCCTGTATCTCTCTCTCCTCCATCTCTGGCTCTTTAGTCACTTTTCTCTTGCTAAGCGCAAAACACACTTTGTCATTTAAGGTTCTGTGCTTTACATGCAAAGGTGGCTTCTTGACAAATTACCTCTTTTGTCCTTGGATTTTGTGCCGAGGTTTCTTCTGCAGAAATAAGTGACAAAATATGTAACCAAAACCAATCATATGCCTGAGGTGGTAATCTTTGATATGAAGGCATATGAAATATGTTTTCATAACACATCAGCCAGTTCCCATGGCTGCCGCCCCTGGTTTATTACCTTTATTTAAACAGGACAAAGAGCCCTGATATGTAGACTGTGAGTGTGAGGAGTAATCTGTTCATATCTGGCTCCTCACGCAGGGTCAGTGGCATACATTCATATTAGCTAATATTAGCCTGCCGTGGACTGTATCTGCCAAACTAAATCAAACACTGTAAGTGCCTCACTGACACTTTAACATTGACGGAAGGATCTGGAATTTGTCTTGGCCTTTCATTTCATTTTTTTCCCCTCTTGAGTGAACCCGTCAACAAATTTGTCATAGCATTGTGAAGGTTAAAGAGCATTCTGGCACATTTGACAGATTGCCCCTCTCAATTGTGCTTGCAATAAATGTGTTGCTATGTGTGCCCCTCTGAGTGTGTGTGTGTGTGTGTGTGTGTGTGTGTGTGTGTGTGTGTGTGTGTGTGTGTGTGTGTGTGTGTGTGTGTGTGTGTGTGTGTGTGTGTGAGAGAGAGTTTGTGTAGTGGCAAAGGGGTTGAAGTGGACCCCTTTTTAAGCTTCCCTCTTTGGAAATGTGTGCATCTGTCACCTGTCCACCATGTCATCTGTCTGAGTGGGAGAGATTATTAATATTAAAGGGGAAATGTCACAGACTGTTGGCCAATCAGCGAGGCCCCTCGGCACGCTGTCAGGTGCCTCAAATTGCCTTTCAAGGTTCCCAGGGTCCATCAGTTGGAGACGGGAAAGGGAGGAAAACTAAGGAAAAACAGGAAAAGGCCTAAAAAACTCCACAAGTGTCCAGATTACCAGATGACTAGACAGACAGACAGACAGACATACAGATAGTGAGATAGATAGATAGATAGATAGATAGATAGATAGATAGATAGATAAAGTGAAGAACAGATAGATGCATAAACTGGTAGATACATAGATGCATGAAGGTAGATGAGAAAGTTCTTGGACCAGCTTTTGTCATTGGAACAGCTCTGGCTGGACTGGAAATGTTCTGAAGAGATTGAAAAAAGCACGGTTTGAAATGTTGATTTCTTTTAGTGTTAAAATCTACTTAATGAGACATGAAGAGTGAAGGAATGGGAAGGGGACAGGAGAAAGGAAAAGAAAGGGAAAGAGAGTATGAGAATCTGCAGAGTATCACTGGTGCAGAGCTTTGGCAGGTGAGCAGGCGGATTTGAGACTGGAGGAGCGGGTGAATTAGAGGGGAGGGGGGGAGGGAGCGGGTGAATTAGAGGGGAGGGGGGGAGGGAGCGGATGAGAGGAGAGGAGGGGAGCGACACCAGAGGACAGCCTGGCACACGGCGTGGTACACAACGGCTCAGTCTCTAATGCGCCTACCCACAATGCCCCGCACCAGCCACCACCCCAGGTGACCTTGGCATCCCCCTGGCAAGAGAGCTTGTCTGCGGCTGGACAGCTATCTTAATCGCTTATGAAACTGGCCGTGCGGGGGTGTTTGTGTGTTTGTGGACGCGGGCTCGTGTTTATGTGCTGTCGCTGATGAGTGCACGTGTTTGAGTTCCCCCGTCCCCATTATCCATAGCCATCGTTGGCGTGTTTAGTCATGCTCACTGAACCCTAAAGAGCCCCAACGCCACGCTTCCATAAAAAGCTGCCCAGGTCTGGCCGATCCTCAACCCCCCCAGTGCCCAGCTGGGCTTATATAACACATTTACCACAGGAGTTCTGACTTTTGTTGCGGTCTCTCGGAGGAGCACGGCGGCAGGGCCAGCGTTAATGCGCCGGGAGAAAGCAGGTGAGAAGGAGCCGTTGAGTGCTGCTAATGGGGAGGTCTGATGAGTTTCAGAGCAGCTCCCCACTGCTGAGAGCGAGCGGATGGGCTGCGAGTGTTTGTGCACCGTCGCTGCTGTGGCTGCTCTGCCTCTGCGTGGGAAGTGCAGAGCTGCTCTCTTGCGTGTGTTAATTGTTTCTCTTCCACCACCACCACCCCACCCCCCCCTCTCACCACCCCCCCTCTCTCCACCCCCCCTCTCTCCACACCCCCCCTCTCTCCACACCCCCTCCCCTCTCCGAGCGGAACACTGAGCGCAGAGTCACAGTGCAGAGGAGAAAGGCACAGGGGAAATTAAAGCGAACCAGCGACTCATTCTCTTTCGCTCACGCTACATATGTCGAGTTTGTATTTATGTGGCAGCTTGATTCACTGGAGAAGCAGCACAAAAGTAAAAGCTGAAAATTAGTCACATAGAATATCAGACACAAGAAACATAGCTATGGAAGCGGTGTTATGGTAGAGTCTGGAAGCTATGAGAAGATCGGTAATAAAAGTGAGGAATCCAGAGAAGGAGAGATGGCGGATGTCCTTGGTGCCAGGCGCGGAGACTTTGCTGCCCATAAAGAAAGGAGAAAGAAGAGAAAAAAGATGTGTTTGTTCCCATTTTTAACCGAAGGAACAAAGCCAACTGTCAATATGGAAGCTAGGCCTTTGTTAGCTCAGCACGGTCAATAATCCCCTTCTCAGAACTCAGCAGCCCTCCTCCCTTCTCTTACAGTGTAGTCCCTTTCATCTCGCCTTTTATTCTTTGCATCTTTTCTTCATTCTTTAGCCACTGTTTTTTTTTTCTGTGTCCTTTTCATCAGCTTTACGTTGAGCCGTGAAAAGGGTGGAAGGGAGTCTCAGATGGAAGGTCTGCCCATGCTGATGCCCCAAACACCAGGCAGGAAATGGCGCTCACCCCTGTCATGCACTCTGTCCACTTCATAATCTGTGTGATTGATGAACTAATGCCACCAGCGTCCCCATAAGGCTCGGCCAGGAACCACACAGATTACCTTGACACTCTCGGGTGATGGGTGATCCTACCTGTGACTTCCCAGAGGTCCTCTCTCAGGATGTCATTACACCCTGACACTCTAATCCTCCTTGAGGTGTAACCTCCGATAATCCCACAGGCCCTGCAAAGGTCGCCATCACACAGCCAACTGTAACCTTGTGAATTTACAATGTGCCAATGTGTCACCTTCACTACCCAACAAGTCAATAGAAAACACTTTATTACCATGGGGACCGGGGCCCTGCCTTTTGTCTGTCATGTTGAAGTAGTGTCTTATTTCAAGCGCCTGAGGGTGACAGGACACCTCTTGCCAACATCTCAACCCACAAATAACATCTACCTCTGCTGGTCTTACAAAAATATGTGCACCCTTTCAGGCTTCCAGAGGGCATCGGTTTTAGTCTAAATGCCTTCCTTTGGGCATGATATGGTTGAAAAGCCAACTTGTATGCGCCAAAGTAATGTGTTTGTGCCTCTGACAAGTAATGATATAGAACGCTATATCGAGAGCCAGATCTCGAGAACGAGAGAGGAAAAAGAGAGGAGGAGGGAGAGAAAAGAGGGGGGACTTGAAACACAGTTCTAAAAACCTCGGAGCTGCATGTTTTATGTTGACACTAGATAAATAGTTCAGTTATGTAGCGGCGTGCACATTCCTTAATTGAGATCGAATCTTGTGTGCTTGGGAGATGTGCTCTCCCTTTACGGACCTCATTAAGGGCACTTTAATTACAGCGCAAACAGAATGCAAAGTCTTAGATTGGAGATAGGGGCTCTGCTTTGTGTGCACGGAGCTTCCACGGCACTCCCTCATTAGTTTGGAGTGGGGGGGGGGGGTTGGCTTTGGGGAGGATACGCTCTGGGAGCTGTAGCTGGGTCTACATCTCAACTGTAAAAAAAAAAATCCACAACTACAGTATGGCGTTTGATTTGTCTTCTTTAAATACCTAGTGTTAGCTTTAGCTTTCACATACAGTTGTCTATTTGTCAATTAAAGATGCAGCCCACGACTAGCTTTGGGTTTCGCAAAAAGTTGTTCATATTTGAGCTCGACATAATCAAATGAAACCCCTTCCTACCATGCTTCTAAAGCACTGTGTCGATTGGCTGGGATTGTTGATGCCTGTGTCCCATTAACAGAGTCGGGACTGTGTACAAACACCAGAGGATTTTGAGCGCAAACAGCTGAACGGACAGCTAGAGGACTGTGAGTAGCAATGCACTGAATTTGACAATAAGTGTAATGGAATTAGAATCACGGACTCCACCTTTAAATCATATGTGCACGTCATGTATTCAATTCAGTTTAATATCAAACAGTTCTATTGGTGAGGGAAGCAAATTTGGGTCAAATATGTGTGTGGCCAAAGATACTTTATTCCAAAGTTATGAAACAGGATTAAAAGACCATTGAACCTGATTTCTGGCAAAGCGTCCCACAAACTCCGTCATAACCTATTACAGGAACACATATTAATATCCCTTTATATTTTGCTACAAGTTAGGGGATTACAGTAGATGTGTGAGCTATGCCAGTGACTTGGGACCTCTGTGACTTTTGTGTAATGTGCATAGTGATTATGTCAACAATGGCCAGGGTCAAGCCACGCGACTTTAGCCGATTTATGGTATTGTTAGTTGATTCATTCATCTGAGTTTAGCTAGCTTAGTTAAATCTCCTCTATCTCACTGAGCTGTGGCATTTTAATTGTCTGAGTGGTGACCCGAGTTATGGAGAGGTCAGGCTCGTTTAGGTGATGAGCAAAAAACACGGAACACACTCACACTGTACAAGCACTGCTCGTAGAGAAAAGACAGAGAGCTGGAGGATGGCATGAGAAGGGTTTCGTTTGGGCGAGGCTGAGGATTTAGAGGTTGTTTCCCACACAGGCTGCAGCCAGAGGGGGCTGGCATTTGGCAGTGGACCACAGACCGGGTGCAGATAGCAGCACCAGCGCCAGCCATCACATCGGTCCAGTCGGCAAGCGGCATGGAGCTCATTCCAAATAACTGCTCCAGCCACTGGCTATCATTCAAACCAACGCCACTGCTTTTTCTTTCCCAATTAATTCCCTTAGCTTAGCCTCCCTGTTAATAATACCCCCCAAACTGGAGCCAAAAACCAAGTAAACTGCATGTGGAATCAGTGTGTGTTAGTGAGAGAGAGAGAGAGAGAGAGAGAGAGGGAGAGAGAGAGAGAGAGAGAGAGAAGGAGAGAGAGAGAGAGAGAGGAGAGAGAGAGAGAGAGAGAAGGAGAGAGAGAGAGATAGAGAGAAGGGAAGGGAGAGAGAGAGAGAGAGAGTGAGAGAGCAAGAGAGAGAGAGATAAGGAGAGAGAGAGAGAGAGAAGGGAAGGGAGTGTGGGTGGACAGGTGGAGATAAAGGCCCTGGTCCTGGCCAACGCTGATGAGGCTGTGTTTGTCTGTCGTGAAGACAGCCGGCAGCCCTCCAAAGGGTTCCTGTAAGACATAAGAGGAGCAGAAGCATGCACTGGTGCTGCCATGGCATACGCTCCTGTTTGCCATGTGTGTGTGTGTGTGCCGTGAGTAAGCCTTGCACACAGCGCTCATCTGGGGTTTGCCGTGGGGGTGAGTGGTGAGGCAGGGAGGACACTCTGGGACTGGAGTGCCAGGAAAAATTAGAACCACAGTAAACAGACGCCTATTTCACACTCTAAATGTCAGATACTCACTCTCTGTGACGCAGTTACTCTGTGTGTGTGTGTGTGTGTGTGTGTGTGTGTGTGTGTGTGTGTGTGTGTGTGTGTGTGTGTGTGTGTGTGTGTGTGTGTGTGTGCACACATATCTGTGTGCGTGTGTGTGTGAGAATACTACGTGTGCATGGGAGTGCATGAGTCTCTCAGGGCGTGTGTGTACACACAGACAACCACATACACAAGCAATTAGAGGCTATCCATCTGGCTCCTTTTATTTCTGTGTATTAAAGTGACGGTAAGCGAGTGAGCAGGAATCTGTCTGCCTCTGCCTTTTGTGTACTTTGCTCTTGGAGATGCTCAGAAGCATGACAGGGTACGAAGCTCTCTGGGGGTCTACATCATCCCACCTCAAAGGCAATAACAGCTCTGCCTCTCTTAAGACCTGAAGCCTCTCACTTTGGGCCATTTCCTTTGGAGCCCGGGAGCACAGCTCACCCTCACATCCTGTTCAACTCATGCAAATCCAAGGTGGCGTGCTCTCTCTCTCTCTCTCTCTCTCCCTCTCTCTCTCTCTCTCTCTCTCTCTCTCTCTCTCTCTCTCCCTCTCTCTCTCTCTCTCTCTCTCCCTCCCTCTCCCTCTCTCTCTCTCTCTCTCTCTCTCTCTCTCTCTCTCTTTTGAGTCATCCTCTGCGTTGCAAAACGGGCATCACAAGGCGAGCTTTGAGCAGCTGGAGAGCTGACCTGTCACTCTTTGAACCTGCTATTTAGAGAGCTCTAATGGTGTGAAATGTGGGCAGGAAAGTGAACCGTCTCCCTCCAGACAATGAGTCGCTTAGAGGCGCAGGACTTTGTACCTTTCCTGGCTGTCGTCGATTGGCTCTCTTTGTGCCGATCCAAACCTGTGCAGCAGCACTGCTCAAAGCAGAGGTAGGGTGCATTCAAACGGTTACAGCTTGAGTTAGATACTCTGCTTGAGGTCTATTTGTAGAATTTGTATTCTTCTATCAATGTATTATGTATATAGGTTGCACAATTCACTGGAAATGTTCTGAATTCTCATTTCTAGCCTCTTACCCATGAAAATGTATTCATTTATTGTACAAAAATTGGGTATTTAAGGTTGGGATTGTTTCTATGTGACATTATGCGGAACGCACAATATAGAAATTCTTACATCACAAATTACATCATCGTTTTTTTGAGTATTGATTTCCTTTGATTATGATATGATATGCTTTTTGACCCAAAAGCTTTTATTAAAGTGGTATTTGGAAACTGATAGAATACAACAGAAATTATTTTGGATTTATCATCACCAAGTGAATCTATCATTTATATTTTAGGCCATATTGCTATATTGCCCACCTATGTGTACATTAATACACATTTTGACGATCCTTGTACGTAATTGAATTGTGTGCGTCAGATAGTTTCCTTTATCCTATGTATTGCTTAAAATGTTGATTTGGAAGATAAATTCTATGAGTAACCATAACTTCTGATCTCTCCTTTCTTCTCTTTCTTGTGCACTAGGGTCTGGAGCTATGGCAACCACCAGCCCACTCCTGTATATCATCTTGCTGGTCCTGCATAAGCTCCTCCCCTTCCTGTTAGCCTACTAAGAGACTTCAACCAAACGACAACCCGCAACGTTTTCACTTTATGTACCAAACAACAAAGGGAAAATCTATATATATATATAAATAAATATATACCATAATGGCACATCACCAATTGTGAGGAGACTAAGGGGGAAGGGATGAACGACTCTGGGCGGGGCACGGTCGAAGCTGAAGAGAGATGGCGGTCCTCTTCCTCTGACTTCTGGAGGATGTCACAGGAGTGGATGTAAAGCGGACTGTATGAGAAGCATGACAAAAAAAAAAGATGGAGGAGTCTTTGTGAATAAGAGCTTCACACCTATGTCATACACACCACACCATCCATCAAACGCTGCATCCGATTTCCAAATGATAAGTGTTTGCCCTGCTAAATGCATGGCTCGTTATTTATTTTTGGTGGATTTCAATTTTGATTTGCCTTTATTTTTTTCTGTCCAGATAACTTAATTGTCCAGTTGCAGTTCTCGTCTAATTAATTTAGTTTGGAATTTTTATTTATCTCATTGGACCTCTTTTGGTTTCCTTTCCAGAGTAACGTTTGGTCTTGATCAAAATCATTTATTTCTTTTAGTTTTTTTTGTTTTTGCATGAACTGTTGAGCAGTTTTTCACTTTCCCATTTCAAAGACATCACAGACAGTTTTGAACATTTTGGCTCTTTTCACCAAGACTGTGTGAGTCTATATGTTCTGTTAAAAACCCTCATATGGTTTTATGGTTTTGTTTTTCATAATGTATAAAAATGCGACCTTATATATTTTGATTAAATAAGGCACACGTTTCCATAGTTGTTGTTAGTCACCTTCAATAATGTTTATTTTTATTAAAGATATGGTGATCAAGGTATGACATTCATTTATAATAAAAAAACGAAAAAAAATCTTCTTGGTATGTTGCCAACACAAGTTGAAATAAAGGTTGTTTCTTTTTTTAATTGAAGTAGACTGTGTGGTGTATTGCAGAGAAAGTGAGATCAGGTGCAAATTTCAAAACCTTTCATTGCCATATAATATATGAAGTGTATCAGCGAACAGTTCCTGAATCCATAGGTCTGGTCTCAAGCATACCACCAGTTGCTGGCACACACCAGCGCTGATGCCTGGCCCCAGACTGGGGCTTTTATCACTCCGCATCCTCAGGGTGTGGTGAGCCATGGCGGGGCCTGGTCTTCCAGCCAGATAGGCAGACCTCCAGCGGAAGAAACACCACTCGCGTGAGCCTGTCCAGCAGAGCAAGACCCATTTCGGTGGTCACTGCTCATCGCATTAGTCAAATGAGCGTGGCAAGGGAGAGAGAAAGCAAATAACAGCTCACTCTGTCTCTTAGTCTCCGTATTTTAGCCCAGAGCTTTTACCACTACCTTTAACTGTGTGACTTAATAGTAGTTTTTATAATTGCATTGTGTCTTATTGAAGGTCACACATTCTCTCTCATTGTCTCTCACACACACACGCAAACACGCACACACAGACATATACACACACACACAAACAAACAGAAACACTTAACATCATCCATGGATTAACAGTTGGCCCAGAGGCTTTTTTGGCCTTTTGTTTGTTTGCCAGTTTGTCGCTAACAAGTGTCTTTCCACTCTACAACAGAGGCTGAAGAGCGTGTGTGAATAAACAAAGCCATTAATAACTAACTAAAACAAATTGATGACAGGCGCGCCTCAATGGAGTTATGGCATTAGCATTTTGTGTTTTCCACTGACGTGAGCTTGGGATTCAGATGCTGCCTCTTGAAGGCTCCTTTCCCCCCCATCACATTAATGAGTGTTTGACAAGGACATTTATATGTGTTGAGCAGCATCAGACAAAGGCGTGAGTGTTCTCCATATCTGTGTAAATCATTTGCCATAAAACAACACTAATGCGAAGGACTCGGCCCACTGTGCCCCAGTGCCACTCCACTCAGAGCAATTCCTCTAACAAATGGCATGAACGGACAATGGTGGTCCTGCTATCACTTCCATATTAGCAAGTAACGAGGCATTTGCATAATACATTATCGCGCTCACGGATTGCAGGGGATGTGACAAAGCACCCCATCCTGATTGCTAGTTGGTATCTGATAAACGTCCTGGCTTGGTGGCCATTTATGTGGTGAATTGAGGTGGCTTATTCATGTGAGGAGGCAGCCATTGGCATAATGGACATTTTAATTTTGTTTGTGTCAATGCACCAACTGTAGCAAATGGGACTTTTTTGCATTTTGATGATGATGGTTTACTTTAAAATGAATGTATGGCTCTAGCCTACGTAAAAACGTCCAGTGCTTTTTTTTCATTTTGTGGTTTTAGAAAAAAAAAAACATTCACATTCATCACCATCACAATATGTCTGCAATATCAGCAGTTCGACGTGCCCAAATCATCTTTTGGTCTAAAACTAGTGTGCTATCCACCTAAAAATAATGAAAAAAACTTTGCCAACACCACAAACAGCCCAGTTGGCACTGATAAAAGCTTGCTAACTTACTAACATGCCAACTGCCGTCTTTTGGTGGTGATGTTGGCGAAGCCGTGCTATGAAGGCTTCTTACATTTTTGCTTGGTGTTCTGACCTGAACCACTGGTCAACATAGTGCATACCCTGGACGGCTAGTTGGCACGCCAGGTGTGTTTTATCTTTTATCTGTTTTATCTTCACATGACCATATTCCATCTTAATTAAATCAAGGGGGATACCAAAAGTAATTGCTTATGAAAAAAAAAACCTTCAGTTCAAAATACTTGCAAAGTGTGGCTTTAAGTAAACCTCTGTCGTCTTTTGTTGCAGATTGCGTTGTCAGAATCAGAATGCGTTGTTCTCACCAATTTTATTGTAGTATTAAAGTCACAAATAAGATGTTGTTCCAAGGATAAAGTAATTAAAAGTAATTCAGTCACTCCCTACGGCAAATTAGATATAACCCTGCTATCTGACCTTAACTCAATCAGAATCCCCTGTTTTAAATAAATCAATTAATATCTTGTGAGTTAATCATTCTTTATTGTATACACAAATATTCCTACACCTCAAGCAAAACATAGTTTTCTTCCGGTACACAACACCTTCAACCACAACGGCCAAAGAAGAGTGATTGAAAAATGTCTGAAGGGGAGCAGGCAGGAGGGGCCTTGGCAGCCACAAAAAACTGAGGAAAAACACTGTTCTCTTCAGCGTTAAGACAGATGATGTCAGCAAACTCTGAAGGCCTCAATTTCCCTTCATCTCTGAGGGCTGCTGAACCAACAACACAAGAACATCTGGTGAGAGATGTCATCTACAACTTTCAATGGCATAGGTTACAAGGTCATCAGAATAGTATAGATGCTCTCGATGTCCAAAAACCATTAATCTGAAGATTAAACAGTTAAATTGCTTTTAAGAGATAGAAAATGTATTAACTCAAGATCCATCAAGTCAATCATTATTATTCCATTCAGTTTACATGTTATCTCATATTTCGTTCTTATTACCCAGGGGGGGAACAGGAGTAAGGCTACATAAGGGTTCACATGCCACCATAATCCAAACTATGTTTGCCAGGTTCAAGAGCAATCAGTGTGCCCACAGACATGTAAACTCGGAGCTACATTATGATCCCAACATGGGCCATTGCACCTGATTGAAATGGCGGCGCAAACATCCGCTGATACACCCTCCAGCCACTCCTATCCTCTGATAGTGTGGAGATTATCTCTGGAATGGAGAAGCCAAACATAAATCATTTCAGAAGTTTGAGTGTTATCCGTCTTTAATGCAACGATGAGACATGAATTAATAAAGCAGATCAAGGACCGGAAGCCCTGGTCAAGTACATGACCTCCTCAGTTCCTCATGCTTGCGTGCTCTGGTGTGGTGCATTCATCCTGAGAGATAATCATTGCTTCTCTCTCTGTCCATCTCTCCCTCCATCCCTCCCTCCCTCCATCCCTCCCTCCCTCCCTCCTGCCTGCGCTCTCTCTTACATTGGACAAGCTGGTGTGCATTTGCGCAGCATGACCCCTGGCCTCACACATCCACACTTGTCAAAGATGATAAATCCCTGTTGCAATCTGTCCCACCCTGATAAACCAGCGTGGCTCAGCACAAACAACATGGGCCGCAGCACCAGTGCAGCAAGCGCTCCGCACCCGCACGCCTGTTCCCTCTCCCGACTCAAACACTTCACTTCAAGGCCCCCGCGTTCTCAGTAGGACACAGCACGGCTCCACACTGAGCTCCCCAACAGGAAATCCATACTGCGACACACAGGGCCACTTCAGGGCTGGCGTGGCCCCGTATCAGACGTCAAAGCTTGTATCCATCTCTGGCCCTGCTGTGCGAGGGCAGAACATGCACACAGGTTTTGATATGGGAGAAGACGGCCGCCCGATGACAGGTCGACCCCATCAGTTGGTGCGCGTGATCATTAGTGATGTCAGGGTGGTGTTTGCAGATGGAGTTTCTGAACGGCGGGCAGGGTGGAGGGGGGGGGGGGGGGGGGGGGGGGTGTGTGTGGAGGGCAGGCTCGGTGACTGGGATTGTGGAACATCTGGCAGCCCAGAACTGTCAGCTAGTCACGGCAGAGTGACAGATCCGTGAGCGGGGCTCGTCATGCTGATCGGAGCGCTAACGCTAAACAAGGCAGTCAGCGAGAACCTGCTGGGGTCTCAGTTAGAATGAGCAATCCATCACCACTCCAGTACGCCAGCATCTCTAGTCAGGCTAACTACACCTTGGACTGGTCTTCCAAAAGCAGGACAAGCAGCATGAATGGAGCCTTCATGAATCATTCCTCCCAGCGGTAATGCTAAATCAGCCTACACTGTTTTCCCAGTTCACATCTTCACATTGTTCACGTATGTTAATGCCATTATGTCTAATGTAACCACACCCCACACATACAAGGGAAATATAATTGTGCTGTTGTGCCTTTTCTGTCGTAAATCCCCCCCCCTCCTCCCTTGCTTTCAGAGGGCTACTTCCTGAGCACCTTTAGGGTTAAGACCTCACAGCAGCCATCCAGGACCGTCATGCATAAGGTCACGGATCAAAATCCTGCAGGAGGACGCAGGGCGACATTTGCTCTTGTTATTATTACACACCAGCAGCATCAGCAGGTGGAGATTACGGACATCCTTCTTGGAAGAGACAGGCAGCTTAAGCATGATGCATGATGGGGATTTCCTCCCCCCCCCCCCCCCCCCCCCTACACACACACACACACGTTCCCCACGTTCCCTCTCAAAGCTTTAGGGAATTATAATCATTATTTGATTATTTACTCCTTTCTCTTCCTGTCGCACTGTGCCAATGTGCTAAAATGTGTTTGTAGTACCTGCCATTGAAACAACCTGACCTGGAAAAGAAGGCAAGGACAATAACAAACACTCTGCGAGCTACCATCTGTAATTTCTGAAAAAGTGATTTCCAAAATGGATATCAGTGAATGGAACAACACATGGGGCTATTTATATTAAATCATTTTTAGACTATTTCCTGGGCTGAATGGATTTTGAAAAGCAGTCCGGAGCCCCGTGAATATGCTGGCATGGCCCTAAAAGCCCATTCCTCCCTCTGCTGTTGCTCTAGAGTTCAGCCGTGGATGAAAGCAGTCCTTTTTTCAGTCCATAAATATTTCATAAATGTGCTGCTAATTCGTAACTGCATTACTTTCCATGTTTACTTTGCATGGACACGAACAATCGGATGAAACAATCACACTATTATGACCTTTTGAATTCCATCAGTTCCTCTAGCACAGTTTTGTCAAAGACGTTTTTTAGCCTTGAGGAAAAAAATAAGAGAAAAATGGTAATTCACAGTCCAGTATGTTCTTGTCGACACATCACTGATATTTCAGGACACACGCCAGCATGATCAAAAGGCATCTGACCCTGTGGCTATTTATCTCCAGGCTCTTAAGGTGTACGATTCTGTGCTCCTACTTTCAATTACCTGGGGGGGCTGAAAAGAGGCACCGTATATGAACCCACATCAATTCCAGTATATCAAGGCATAAATATTTTTGCTTAACCTGAGTAATCATGTAGGATTTTTAGAATCAACTAGGCTAATGAGGTTGGTCCAGGAGGAAATGAAAGTATCTGCGATGAAGAGTGGCAAAGCTCTTTACTGCATCCAGCCTCAATGCATTTGGCCGGCCACTGTTTGGAATGCGTGGCAGCGCGGTGGTCTTGAGGCTTATTTATACCCCAACACTTAACAAGCACATTGATCTTTTTCAAAGAATATCCTCAGTGAGTGCCTTGTGTTGTGTTCTTTGAATTTTAAAAGCGTGGTTTGGAGAAGCGGCTCCTGTCCTGTCCAGGACGTAGAGAGGGATTTTTAGAAAGGTTGTTGCTCATCCACTTGACCAGTTCTCCCAATGACAACATATTATGTTTAGTTTCAGCACAGCTGAAAATGTTTCTTGGGTGAGAAACTCTGCAGGGGAAAAAACCTCCATGAATAAATCAGACTGTGAAGCTAGCTTTGTATGACACTGAACAGCAGCAGTTTGGTTTAGCATGACAGCTTTAGCACATCATTCTTTCCCTCCCCTTTCATGGTCACTACTCTGGCAGGAGGAGCAGATAAAGAACACTTTTCCAGCTCAACAGGAAACTGCAAAGTGGATGTTATTAGCATTGCCGGCCCGTTATTGTGTTCTTCAGGCACCTATTAAAAGGTTTAGAGCAGATATTTTGGTAATCCCCAGATGATATTAGATAGCTGGATTAATGTTCGAAAATAACAGCCAAAGTGGAGGGGCACTGGCTGTGGCTCCAGTCAAATCCAGTTATGCTAAAACCCCCTAAGATAGGTTCAGCTAAAGACTGAAAACAATTACCTCTGCCCACAGACTGTGTCAGACTTTGGTCACAGTGCTGTTGTCTGTCTGGGACACTGTCACAAACAATGCATGTGTCTGCAAACAGGGCCAGAGAAGCGAGGGCTGGACAGGTCTGGCTCAGATGTGGGCCAGATACGGCTCAGCGGTGGCTGCAGAGAGGACATACACCAATGACAGACAAGGACATCTGATGAAATACATGTCATTTTGGGACTGCACTGGCAGCCCTGACATGTAAGTCACCCTCAATCAATTTGATCATGTTTCTGTTTTTTTTGGATTTGTGGTTGTTCACATGAACCCACATTTCGAAAAACATGACAGAACAATATCATTCCTGCAACACAATATTTCTGCCGTGTTTGAATTACATACTTAATGTTGATCCTAAGCTATGACTCCATTGTAGACATTGCGGTAATTGATCATGTTTTAAAGGATGATCTATTCTATTTCATTTTTTCTTACCACCTCATAGGCTCTGCCTCTTGAATACATTTCTCAATCTCAAGCCCAGGGAGCCCGTCACTTAAAGCAGCCAGCTGAAAACAACTGTATTGACCTTTACAGACCTGGCAAATGTCATCACTTGATTAAGATTATCTTTGTCACCTCACCTCTCACCTGTCACCTGCTTACCATAAATCATTTTTTGCCTCCACTTAAGGATATATTTGTGGTTTCCACAGCTATGAAGGTGAGTTCATTAAGACCAGCGCTTGGTGGTAGAAGTAATGTAAGGCACTACATGGAGCCAACAGCAGTGTGGGGAGAGTAAAGAGAGGAGGGCTCAACGAGGAGCTCGGCCCCAGTAGGGAGGCTGCTGCTCCTGCTGGGAAAATGAACCCACTCTGACAGGTTCATCCACACACGGCACATAGAGAAGTGTCTAACTGTCTAACACATAACCTCGCAATGCCAGGATAAGCGATAGCGATAACTTGTTTGACACCACACGTTAATTGGCCAGTAACTAAGTGCTTGTGGTGTTAGTGACTGTGAGAAAGTGAATTCTCCCCCTCCTCATCGTGTCAAAAAGGGACGGTGCCCTTTAAGACTCTTGGACTCCTCCCCCATAATGGTTGGCTCCTGGCTCACCTGATTCAAATGTTGGATCTAATTAAGCCCAAGTGGCTGTGCCCTATTTAAAGGGTGCCTCATGTTCACTTCAGATGGCCATGGGAGAACTTAACAAACTGGCATGATAGACTGTGAAAGGTGTTTACTTTGGAAAAACACTTACCTGCTGTGTTATTGTAAGTGCAATGGTATCTAGCTATGTGGATACTAAGCTGTGCTTTGTCAATGTGTTCCTTCTGAACCTGAGCTTTGTAAATGTGTTCCTTCTGAACCTGTGCTACGTCAATGTGTTCCTTCTGAACCTGAGCTTTGTAAATATTTTCCTTCTGAACCGGTGCTTGGAATATGGTCCATGTGACCTGGGAAATAGTTGATATGTGCCTAGCCTGCTCCATCATATGCCTAGTTCTCCCCTATTGTCTGTAGCACGTTGTGTGGCCATCTTAGTGTTTTTGAATATACGTTTGTTTATTGTTTATACATGTTACGGGGTGGACACCATCTAATACCCCATATAGGAAAATAAAGAAGAAATATATTTTTGTATGAAAGCCACCATCTCCTGTACCCTTCTTCCCAACTACACCACCCAGTCCAGTCGTAACCTCCCAAAACAACGTGGGGTGACCGACCGCCCTCACAGTGACAGAGCACATTGGTTTCATTTTAGCACCCAGGTAACAAGGTTTGTGAAAGCAACATGGCACTGTCAGAAGCATCTCAGACACAGCACTTGATCTGAACTACTGAGCATATTTTTTTCCATTTTCCATCTCATCACAATGCAGTAAAAAAGCTGGACGGTTAACTGTTGATAATCATATTTATGCGGCGTTCATGAATGACCAGCGTGTCCTAGCTGTTGCAGTCATGCAGCCCAGAGGCATAATAAACATGTCGCCTGGTGATTTGTGATGTTTTCTCATCTGCTTTCATCCACTCACACACGGAGGAAGGAATATAGCCGCCTATTTGAGAATGCCCAGCGATGCCCTTTGTAATGCGCTGTGAAATAGCAAGTGGGGAAAAAGACTGATGTTCCATATGTTTTCTGTATCATGTGATTCACATACATTAGCATTCCACCTTCGTAGGCTGTCTAGAGACATGGAGGGAGAGGAAGCCATTTTGTACTGTGAAGATGGGGCCCGTGCATAGGCTGAGAGAGAGAGAGAGAGGGAGAGGGAGAGAGAGAGAGAGAGGGATGAGAGGAGAGGGAGAGATCATATCACAGAAACAAATTGAGGCTGGATGGGAATCTTTGGGGTGGAATGCGTGGTTGGAGGGGGTGCTTTTCACATTGCATTGATGACTTTCTGGACTTGACGTGCATACTAACTAACCCAGTGTACTGCTCTCAGTGACAGACAGGCTGCTTCTCCACACACATCTGAGCCTCTCCTTTTACCTTCCAGCACTGCAAACCAAAGGTCCATGTTGCTCTTCTGTACTTTCCCCTCCCGTCTCTAGTTACCTCTAGTTATCCAGCCCTACAGCCCCTCCCTCTTGACTGCTTTGTGTTAAGTCTTTGTGTTTAGTCTGTCTGGCCATCTCCAGCTGCGACTGCTTATCTGAGGAGCTGCCCACCCACCTAAGCATTTAATGGGATGTTGTATTAAGAGGATATTAATTTGTTTCCATTTTCATGGCGTTTATTAAAAGCCCAAGCTGGCCAAAGGCTATTAACAAATCCTATTTAATTTCATTAGAACCCAGTGTGCCACTGGCTCCATCTCTTTCAAAGAATTAGTGTGTGGACATTTGAGAGTAACAGTTGTGTTACAGTCATTGTGTGTGTGTGTGTGTGTGTGTGTGTGTGTGTGTGTGTGTGTGTGTGTGTGTGTGTGTGTGTGAGAGAGAGAGAGAGGGGGAAGGGGGATCTGGAAAGTGTAATAAAAAAAGCCTCATTTGACAGCAATGACAAGACATATTTTGAAATGCCTTTTTTGCAATAGTAAAAGTATATCAAATTTCTATTGTAGCAGATGCTGACCCCCCTATAATAAAACCTTTTAATAGAAAATAATTTTCGCTCCCTGTAAAAGCCTGTAGAGTGGCATGCCGCTGTTGTGGGGTTTTACAGGGGAAACGTCTGATTCTTGTTTGTTTGCCCATCTGGCTTACATAAACGTCTCAAATAATGCCACCACTGCCACCCTCCCCACCCGCTGGGCTCTGTTGGCAGATGCGACTGACCAATATCTCTGTAATTGAGACGGCAGCAGCAGGGGTCTAAAGCCACAATTCTGCTTGACAGATTGGTCGTTGCACAAGAACTGTGACATTAACACACTGCCATAACCTTTTATACGAGTGTTAGAGGCGTGTTGGACTCACTGCAGTCTTCCCCTAAACCATAGGTGCCGCTGTCGAGTAAAATACCATCTAAACCACTGGAAGCAGCAAAGAAGGGGAGATGTGCCAAACAGAGTACAGTAAAATATTTATTTGGTTCTGAAAGTTTCTGATTTTTGTCTGTGTTCAGTGCTAGTCAGTTAATTTATGTCCAGTGGTTTTTATCAGGAAAAGATGTTTTGACCCTCAGGACTTCACCAGGCAAACTAGCTTCAGGACTTCACCAGGCAAATTAGCTTGCCAGCATCGTTCAACAAATACTTTAAACAAAAGAGCAAGTCCATACACTATAAAAACAAATAGTTGTGTGCCAGAGAGCAGACAAGTCAGCAAAGCAAGCATTCATTCATCTTGTGAATGCACCGGCCACATGCACCAGGTTACAAAAACTGAGAGGTGCATGACCAGCCGAAAAGACACAAAAGCGCACCAAGCACTAGCCAAAATAACTTCACCTTTGGCATACGCCGCCATGAGCAATGACAACAATGGCGAGAATAAACTCCCTGTGACCCCAGTCAGAGACCAGTCTCATGATAGGCATGTAAACAGGGGCGGCCTTTCCTACAGGCGGGTTAGGCGGCCGCCTAGAGCGCCATCTAGAGGGGGAGCGCCCGAAAGAAGAAAAAAAAACACAATAATAATTTCCTTTTTTTCCCCCGGACGCATACATTGGCGCCCCTTCTATATCTCCAACCAATATTTTGACATTAAGAACTAAATCTAACATTAGGGTATAAGAGCCAAAAATCAAAAACGGAGGGGTATGTTCTTCATTGGTATTGAGGGTTGCTACAATATGTTATCATGAAAACATTAATGAACACAGTATTTCAGAGATCAAACTAATTTTGGAGAAACAGTGTATAATGAGCAGATAGACAACACGTGGGAACAAATTAATACAACTTCTTCAGGAGGTTATCAAACATTATTGTGAATGACGAACATTAACATGGATTTATGGGAACAGCCGCTCAACAGCGCCTCGTCTGCTGCAACTAATTACAAAACCAACTTCCTCCAACAATGTCACGTAGGCCTATGCGCAAATTAACTTATTCTTTTAACGACATTGAAGCGAAAAAGTAAATTTCGCCACAAAGCTAAATTTAACAAATAATGAGAATACATACTGTAACGTGCCGGCATAGTCGCCCCATAATGCCTTGCGGCGGGCGCATCATTTTCTATGTGTGATGATGAACTAACGATGTACCTGTTCCTTACTGTTCTTATTACAGTGCATGAAATGCCCTGTATTGTTATTCCTAGGCTTCTTCTTCTTCTTCTTCTTCTTCTTCTTCTTCTTATTCTTGTTACCTTTTTCTGCGATTAATTCAGCCCGAACCGCTTAACGTAGAAACTTCATTCAAACTTTGACGCGTAGGTCTTGTAAACGACACTTATGCTATGTATTTTTCACTTTTCTAAACTTTATACTTTTTAAGGTATTAAAGAAAAACAAATATAAATTTCTCCCATTGACTTACATTGGGCCATTATGACATCATAATAGGGTCTTTAAACTGGCTTGCACCTGTGCTTCACTGACAGCTGCACCAAATCAAAGGAACCTCTACTCTCTCTGTCCCTCTCAATTTAACTGTAACGCCCGACTCACATTGTTGCGTTGATGCGTCAGGGTTAACGCATCCCCATTCACTTTGCATGGGGTGACGTCATCCTTTGCCGAACTGAACTGTGGCTCCGTTTGGTTCGCGTGCGTTGCGTTTCATGCTTTGCTCGCGACAAGAGTTGAAGAAGGTTCAACTTTTCGACAGGCAATGCATGCGTCAGCCAATCATATTGCCGTTCATGCATAACTGACAGCACAGGCACTAGCCAATCATATCCCGTATATGCTCACGTCTACAGAGCGGCAAACTCAAAAAAAAAAACATGGCTGCCAAACTCCGTAGATGGTCGTATTTGTACCTTCAAGTTGGTTGTTTGACTTTTTTTTGGTTAGATTTTTTAAAAGTTACCGAGAAATAGACACTGTACAATGTAAAAACCCCTTTATTGTAACTGAGAAATACGTATCATAGGATTTGCGAGGTGTCTGAGCACACTGTCTAATGATGGGTTAGGGTTAGCATGCTACTACTCACAGGGTAAAAGCTTACTAATGACGTGATTGGTTTGTTGACCTGTCAATCTCACTATAACGTCTCCGTTATCAACAGAACCCCATGCGCCAAACTCCTCCTCCACCGTCCGTTGCATCAACGCAACAATGTGAGTCGGGCGTAACTAGGAACATTAAGACACCATCCATTCTCTACTTTTTTTTCTCTCCATCTCTCCATCTTTCTCTCTCAGTCAACTTTCTCTCACACTCAATCTCTCTTCTTCACTCCATTTTTATCTCCTTTTTTCAATATTTTCACTCTCTCTTTATCTCTTCATCCAGAGCCACTCTTGTTCACTCTTCTTTCCTTCTTCCACTCTTCTTTCCTTTCTTATTTTCTTCTTTCACTCTTCTTTCCTTCTTTCACTCTTCTTTCTTTTCTTATTTCCTTCTTCCACTCTTCTTTCCTTCCTTCACTCTTCTTTCCTTTCTTCTTTCATTATTTCACTCTTCTTTCTTTTCTTCTTTCCTTCTTCCACTCTTCTTTCCTTTCTTCACTCTTCTTTCTTTTCTTCTTTCCTTTTTTCACTCTTCTTTCCTTCTTCCGCTCTTCTCTCCTTTCTTCACTCTTCTTTCCTTTTGTCTTTCCTTCTTCCACTCTTCTTTCCTTTCTTCTTTCCTTCTTTCACTCTTCTTTCTTTTCTTCTTCCTTTCTTAACCTTTGCATTTCATGCACTGGTATTTCCTTCAGGAAATGCATTTTCTAGTTGCATGTCGTTGTACTGTGTTGGGACTGAGTTTATATAGGTGCGTGACGGTAACACAGTCTATTTGCTGCGATCGTTGTTGTGTTTATGTGAAATAATTGCAGTCTTACAAGGCAAAATAGCGTTTGAAAGTTTTCCGTTTTCGTGGGGGGGGGCGGCGCCAGGAGTGAAGCTCGCCTAGAGCGCCAAATGTGCTAGGGCCGCCCCTGCATGTAAAGGCGCCTGTGTGCTTGATGTATTGGTTGTTGTGTGCACAAACTGTGATGTCAACATAGCGCCATAACCTTTTATACTTCAGCTGGAGGCACATTTGACTCCCAGCACTCTTCTCCTACACGCTAGATGTCACTGCCAAGAAAAATACCATCTAAACTGTTTACAGCATAACCAGTATTCATTGTGGATTAGACCCTGGGAGCAGCAATAAGAAGAGGTAACGTTAATGTGCCAAATAAAAGCACAGTGAAATAGCCTATATGACATGACAGTTAAACTGTATCACTAATATTAATTTGTGGATTAAACAAGTGTTTGTCTTAATTGCTTACATGAACTAGAGGTTAACATAAGGTGTTAGGGCAAGAAAAGAGGCTCTCTACTGTGTTATGAAGAAGTATTTCTTTCTTCCAGTGGTTTTCATTACGAAAAGATGTTACATGTGAGCACAGCCTCATCAGGCAAGATGGGAATGTTAGTAAAGCACACAAACATTTCATATTTTCCAGATGTTGCAACAATCTCCGTCCATGGGTTCTGTGACATCTGGAAATCTCTGTGCTCAAGCATTGATGGATCATAGAGATGCCCGTAGAGATGGACCTGGCCACAGACTCGTGAGTTCGTTCATTTGGCATATGTGCCAGCCACGCCATGTGTGCCAAGTTACAAAAATTGGGAGGGGCACGACTAGCTGAAACAGCACCGATGCGCACTGTGCGCCAGCAGTAATGAAGTCACTTTTGGTGTGTGACACAGTGTGCAAGGACGGTTACGGCAACCAAGTCTTCACCATTAAATTCACCTCTCCTCCACCTCTTCCAAAGGGCACCATGAAGAGTTAAATGAAAGTCAAACCTGCTTAGCTCACTTTATCCACCAATTGGCAGTAAGTACCTCAAAAGCCGATTTGGGGAAGAGTAATTGCTCACTACATCCAGAGTTATCACCGTCAGACAGTTGCAATGGTGAGGCTGTCTGTGTCTTGGTTACGTCATGAATGCCGTTTAACAATAAAACAGCCAAGGACATTTCGAACTACGGCAGTCAACATGTAACATGTGATGTAAGAGTGTAAAGATACTCCATTGTTCTTGAAGAAAGTGGTGGTAAGGCTGGATAATATGCCTTTGCCAAGGTGAAGGTGGGTATGTCGTATCCCCCTGTTCTGTGACTGCACTTTGCTAAACTGGCTTGGGAAAACTTGAACCTGCATTATTGTAAGGATGAATGAAAATTATTTTCTTAAAAGATGCCCTTTAACTTGAGGAAGCTGCATCAAACGCAAGATCCATTCTGTAAAGTGGGTCAGACGTCATCCGCCAGCATTGTTGTTGTTTGTCAAATCATTGCACATACTACACCCACTGCATAGATGGACATACACACAAACACATGCAGACACACATTCCCACAGAAACCTACACACAGGCATACCAGCCCAACACCATCTACACAAGACTGAGATAAACCACACCATCAAATTGTACAGGCCCTGTTTTCCATGACAAGCACAAGGACACAAGGCATGCTGGCACAAACACACACACACACAGACACACAAAACACAAACATACACACACACGCAAACCAAACATTAAATTACCAGAGCCAACTTTGCAACATATAAACTAAAAACTGTCCCCGCAGGCAATTTCCTGCTGCAGAGGAGCAGAGGTCCACCGCCACTCATTCCTGGCTAAATCGCTGTCCACTTTTTATCAAATTCCGCCTGAGGACCGCTGACAAGAGGAGAAAATGAGGAAAATGACCTCATGCACAAAGACAATGGAGGAGGGATACAACAACACTAGACCAGCCATCAAAGCTGCTGTAATGGCTCTTCAATCAAGGGTCATAAGCAAGCTGTAAAAAGTATAGAGCATGTTCCTATAAATGGAGTCCAATTGGCTGACAGGATCAGGCTTGAATTGCACACCAGACAGACTGTACATGTTTGTCATAACAATGGCTATTCTCTGATCCACGGGCAATCAGAAAGTAATAAACTAAAGAAAAAATGTACTCAAGTACTGTTTGAGTGTGTGTGTGTGGGCTCCAAAGGAACTTTGGTGCCCCATAAAACCGCATTACATTAAATTACATGTATGCCCACCTGGAGAGTGCAGCGAACTGATTCACGTGTGCTGCTGCCTTCCCTATTAGCATTATATAATCCTTTTAGCAGCGTTATGGTCTACCACTGCTCCACCACTATGTTTTTGTACCAAAACAAATCATCTTTGTTTTAGGTGCCTTACCACACACACAGAAGGTAACTCTGCGTGCACTGTTTGACAATACAGTTAGTGCACTTACATCACCTCTGGGTATGATTGCAGTGACAACAGCAGGAGACAGTCACGCTCCAGTCCCTGATCCAGTCCCCAATGCAGCTGTTTGAACACATGTACAGTCTGTAGCTGAGGGGTGCACACGAGAGACAGGGAGGGGCTATTCAGATTGCCTCCTAATCCCATTTTCTGCCATTATGGGGATGTGAGACAGTCCCACTGTCTGCCGTCGCTGGCCTCCCTGAGGGTCTAATCCCTTTAGCTGTCATTATCAACCCTGCTGATCTGTGGAGCAGTACCAGGGCTGTGGGCACGGAGCAGCACACCAGCCTGCCTGCCCCCCTCCACCTACTCCTGGGCTGGACACATGGGCTCATCCACAAATAGCCGTTTCTTTCATGAAGCTCACAGTGCAAGCAGGACTGGACTATTTTTCTTTGATTTCTGTCTTTCTTTCTTTCTTTCTTTCTTTCCGTCTCTCTTTTCCTTTCTTCATCATTGTCTTTCAATAGGAGATTCTGGGTTGTTATTTATATGTGACTGTCAATAAGGTGTTTATCAAAAACTCAGAGTGATATTGCTGTGTTACACAAATAAGACCCTTTTAGATGTTAAACTGTCTGCTGAAAAATAGACCACCATAAATGGATCATAGTAATATTGAATGGATCAACTCTCCAAACAAAAGAGAGAGTCAGCACTGTAAGTAAGGGACTGCTTCCACCACTGCTGCTGCTGCCACTGCAGCTCAGTGCACTTCTTTTCTGACATTGTGAGCTGGAACACAAGCGTACTGTGCTAGAACAGGAAAGCCCTTCTCCTGCTGTTTTATTGAAGAAAATTCAATTCAATACAATTCAATTCAATTTAATTTATATAGCGCCAATAACAAATTGGAATTGTCTCTTGGGGCTTTATAGAGCCAAGAGCCTGCATTCCCCGGAGTACGCACTTAGGCACTGGGGCAAGGCAAACTCAGTTTTAACAGGAAGAACCCTTAAGCAGAGCCTCAGCTCAAAGTGGGGACCCATCTGCATGAGGGTGGACGTGTGGAGAGAGAGGGCGATAGAAAGGGTGTGTGAGAATCAGGATTCATACACGTATCAGAGGATAAAACATATTAGCCCACATGTGGCACATGATACATATATGATTCCATGAAACATAAAAAAGGGAATACAGTATATATGAAATATACTGAATTAATAGTGGATACAAATTGAAAGAGTCAGCATTCAAAGTATTGGTTGTAGAACCTCCTAGTGGGTATACAGTGTCCTCATAAGGTTATCATTACAGGAATAAGAAGAGCAATGAGGCAGAACACCATGTCCGTGATGGCTTTTGTTTCTATATTATGGGTAAATAGGCCAGCATACGGTGTGTTTTATAAGCAGAGTAGAATTTGTGCATACTAGCTTGGTGGGGATGGGCAGCTGTGAGCAGAGGGTTTCTACAGGTAAATCGGGTGGAAAGATTGTAGCAGCATCCCACAGTGGAGATAGCCTGGAGACAAAGTGTGTGGAAAGAGCTAAATGGCCTTATATTTGTATAGTATGTAATTATAGGTTATGGTGATGAGGACAATTGTTATCACAGCCATCAGCATTTGCAGATAAAGATCCTACTATATGGAAGAGAACAAAGAGGTTAGAAACAGCATATCAGAAAATCAATCAAACAATCATACACCCACATCCACACACACACACACACACACACACACACACACACACACACACACACACACACACACACACACACACACACACACAAAGGTAAACGGTCTCTAATAAAAAGCACGGTACACAACATGAAAAGATGAATTCAATGAATTACATTCAAAGACTAATATATTCCCAAATGGTCTATGGCTAACTGAAGGTTTCTGTAGCTTTCTCTAGAGGATTCATTGACCAGGTGCTAGATTAGACCTCTCTCCACGGCACTGAGTGCAGCTGGCTATGCACCTCCTGCCTGGCAGGCTTCTGAATATCAGAACATTCTGTACATCAAGGGTATAGTATTCAAATAGCAAATCTGATGATACATTAATTCTAGGTTATCAGATTAAGACAAATGACATTTGCATGAATAGGAAGACCAGAATTCATTTATTTTAAGATTTGCTGATATTAATACTCACTCACCAAAAAACCCACTGACAATTATATTTAAAATTGATTACTCGTCAATTTAGAAAGGCCACAAGAACCTTAAGTGGTTACGCCACTGGACTCAAAAATGTACACAATGTAATGGAAAGTGTTGCCAAAGCCTTTGCTCTGATGCAAAAACTGCATTGTGGAAGTAGAACCATAAAGGGAAAGCAAAAAATGTATGTGGATTGAATTCTGTTCCAAATGCGAACCCCCCCCCCCCTCCTATTCAATTTAAAAGCTTCCAAGCACTTAGGGGGCGAGCGGGAAACATGGAGCCGCTCTGTAAATTGCATTGCATTTTTCATCTCATCTATTGTCTCGTTTTTTAAAGCATCCCCACCCGCACCACAACCCCCACCTATCCATTACAGTGCATCCACACATCCATTTGGCCCTGGGAGATGTGTGGCCGCCACGCCTGTCTTCTAATCACATCGGAGGGGAGAGCGCAGGGCCCTTCTTCACACTTGTGACAACTGTGTGCATCGCCATGAAAAACAACAGCCCTCCTGAGATGCATAATCATATAGAGATTATTAGGTTGAGAGAGGCCCTAAATGAAGGAACACAAGAAAGGCATTAAAAGGAACCCTTCACTCAGGTGGCGTAAGAGATTGAAAAAGACCACACATCAAGGGAGAGACAGGATAATTGAATGCTTTCGAGAGGCATTAACTTTATTCCAAGACACAGAAGGACACAAAAAAAAAGTTGTGCCCAACTTTGTTAGTTCTTCAGTCTGATGCTGTTTTTGTTTTGTTTGTGTTGTTTGCTTCATTTGGCCCTATCGAAGGAGTCATTTTCATCTCCTAACCAAAATGAAAATTCCAGAAGTCCATAAATCTCCCTGGGCTTATAGACCTTTGGTCCTTAACGGTCTAGGAAGCAGGTCTGTATTGGTAAGTGTAACCTAGAAAAGCCTTCTTTTTTTTATCCTCTCTTCAGGTGCGGAGTGAGATCACAACCCAAAGCCACAAAGTTTGAAACAAAAAAATTCAGGAACATCCGCCTGACAATTATAAATCTTTTTTTCATTTACCTTTTTTATATATGTATACTATGTATGTTCTCGTTCCCTCTTTTCTTCAGATCGCCCCTTTTGTGTTGGATTTGCGGGCCGTACCGAGGGGCTTTAGGACTAAGCCTGCTCTACAAAGCCATTCGTTTGTCTGAAATATGGTAATCCGCTGACTTATCCGTGACTACATCAAGCGCCCAGGAGCCCAGCTGGAGTGTTCAGACATCAGTGTTGAGTTAAGAGAGTGCGGCTGGCTGCCCACTGCACTGTGTAATTTAATCAGCGACACTCCACCCGCATGCAACGGAGCCCAGGGCTGCCAGGGCCAGGTATGCAGAGGAAGGCTGCAGTGAGCCAATATATGAGCACTGAGGAGAGAGAGAGAGAGAGAGAGAGAGAGAGAGAGAGAGAGAGAGAGAGATAGAGAGAGAGAGAGAGAGAGAGACTGATAGCTGCATGTGGCACAGCTCAAAGCCAGGGCAGACCAAAGCCATCTGCAGTCCAGGAAAAGAACATGCATATACACATGAAACAAAGGTCCCACAGCCACCGGTCCCTGTACACAGTGCACTTATGTTCCTTCTCATGGTACCTTGTCATGTTTGAATGGTGTAGGATGGTTTGGAGTTTTGTTTAACCATTACTTACTTACTTCAGAGAGAGACAGATGATAATTTCATACATCTACTGTAAGCATGAAGATTACATTTTTTTATGCAGTGAGGTGTGTTGTGCTTTATGAATGATGGATTAATGTTCTGTCAAGGGTTTGTAAGGTATCTGGGGTATGCAAACACAGCCTGATCTCGCAGCAGTGGAGATGGCTGGCTGGCTTGAGTGTCACAAAAGACTTGAAAGGTTACTTAGATGGGAGCCCTGGAACATTTGGAGTGGGAGAGGCATCAAAGATCTTGGCACTGACTTTTAAACACACATTTGCCAACTGGACTTTCAGTGTAAGCATGTGCCTTTGAATGAGGTGCCCATTTGGAATGTTTTACTATTTATCATTAACATCAAAAGCCATCTGCATCACTCCCCCCCCCCCCCCCCCCCCCCCCTTTCTTTTTCCATTTGGTCCCTTTGTTTTTTTTCTACTTTCTGCTTTAGCAGTATTGTTTCGTTCTCTGAAGACAACTGCCCTCATGTAATTTTACTGCTAATGAGATTAGGGCTCCCCTTGCTTTAAGAGAAAGAAATTGAATTCACTGAACGCAGTATAACAGGGCATAGTTTAAGCTTGCCACTTCCACATTGGCGAGGAGAGTCAAGGTTATTTTCCCCTTAATTGAGCATGCAGTGGTAGCAGATTGTTAAACAGAATTGCTGCAGCTCTCTTACACCAGAGGGTGTCTGTCCATTTTCAAGTTCAAGGGTTCTGGAGTGACCACAAGTGACCATAGTCTTTACTGTCTCTGTCATAGACAGAATACAGTGGATGTAATGTGTATGTAAGTCTTCATGCACATTATATTCTATGTGAGCGCTACAAAGAAGAGGGTAAATGGCACCCTGAGAATGAACAGAACGAGAGTGAATAAAACTGAAAATATGCAAAGGAATATATTTCAGGTTAAAATCTTAAGTGTTTGAATAGAACCGCTTCCATGGACTTGAGATTGCAATCTTCTCAGAAAAAAGAAAGAGACAGAGAGAAAGAGAAATAGATAGATGGATACAGAGATGGGGGGTGAATATCACTGGAGAAAGATACAATGAATAAAAGCATGTACAAAGTTATGAAGGAACAAAGTGGGAAAAAGTATAAAGAGGGTTTCTAGACAGTACTTTCAGTCCTCAATGCTTTGTCTCTGTATTTATCTGCCCAGCAGAACAAAGGCTTTGTCATCTTCTCCCTGCAGCCGCAGAAGCACCTCCTCTCTCTGCGCCTCTGTCTTCTGGTGGCTCAGCTGACATGCTGACTGGCTCTCCGCCCTGTCCAAGCTCACAGACTGTCAGACACAACGGATGTGGACAGCAGAGACACACATCCTCAGCGCCCCCCCCCCCTTGCGCAAAGGAAAGGCACAGAGTTTCTATCGGTTTCAGGCAGACGCGGAGCTTGCTATTTGGATCTCCATTTCACACAGTTGTCGATCTGTAATAAATCAACTGCAAAGTTGGCCAGACAGCATCAGACTTGGTTAAGGGAGATGTCTTCTTTTGAACTGATGGTTTGCTCACTGGACAGGACTGCGGATTTTGCCTCTGCATGTTTGGTCACAGGCTTTGACCTCCTTAACTCAGTGTGTTAGTTTGGCACTATGAGAATAGTTGCATTGGGTTGTTGATCTTCCAACTTCCAAAATATTTACAATGTGTTTTTATACAAAGTCTGAGCACCTCTAAAACTAGATTTCATTTTAGTGTTTTTATATTTGATTTTAACACAACACTTTTTTTTAACTAAATTCCTTTTACTCTCATTGTATTATTGCTGAGTTGTTCTAGAATATAATCATAAATGCCACTTTTTCCTCATGGTTTTTAGTGTCTCGCCTTTACCATGAAGAAAGCAAACTCAGAAGAGAGTCTCTGCGTTTCTCTCAGTCATGGGATGACCACATTACCATTTGGACAAAGGAGTTTCCTGTGAACCACAACAGCCTACAGATTGGCAGAGGTGTTGGAGTGCCATCCTGCCGATGAGAAAGAGAGGCCATCTAATCAGCACAATCTCCCACACGCACCATTCTCCATCGTACCGGTTCCTCACCCATGTACCTTCTATGGCTTCATTGAGATCTGTCTAGTCCCCATGCATGCACCACTAACATAATCAACAATTGGGTGAAATAGATGTGGACAAGCATCAACATTTAATCAGCTCAGGGGTATGTCCAAATGGGACTGTGCCGCCTGTCATTTTCAGACAACCTTCCTAATCAAGTCAACATATGCCTCCTATTCAGTTTCAACTCCCTTCAAGTCCAGTTAGCCCACACTCATTTCAGGAGGTGTCACTCAGAAACATTGCATTGCTTTTTGTCTCAGCCCACATTAAAATAAAAACCGCTGGAGGATATTTTCAGGAGAAATCACAAATTTGCAAAGAGACCAGACCGCACTGACAAAACAAGCTAGAGGGGAAAAGCCAAAGCTACACAGATAAGAATTATCTTAGGCAGAGCCCACTTATTTCATACAACATCGAAAATGGTTTTGCATCCCCTGAAAAAAAGTGTGCATAATATGTGGAGATTATGAAAATGGATAATGCAGCTGGAAGAAAGACTTTGACCAGCACATTAAACTTTGACTAGAAAACACTTGTGTCTGCTAGAAATAACAGCAATTTGCTACTACTTCCTGTTGTCTGTGAGATTTGTCCTACTGTGTAGACAGATTATATGATATGAGTATATTATCCTATATCAGATGATAATAGGAGGATTGTTTCTGTTGTTGCATGGATAGTGCTAAGAGGATATATATGACTAGTCTAGTCTTTTTTAAATGTATTTTATTTTTATTTTTTGTCTAGTTAAAAGACTTCAAATCCAGGCTGAACCAGGCCCTATTTCTGTTACATACGTACAGTATATCCAGATGTATGGAATTAGGTTTCAAGACCTGCTGCAGAGTCATGAGTCAGAGCACATATGTGGGAGAGTATTTTATGCTCACGTCTACATCACTGGTTTGAGCTGAAACTGTAAACACAGACTCAGATCTCTAAATATAATCTTTTCTCAACGGTTCTCAAGGGAGCAGTGTCTGGTAGCATCTATACAAACACAAGGTTACTGTTCCCAGAACTCAAAGTCACCACCATCTCTGTGACGTCCTTGGTGTTCTTGCTCAGGGCCACCTGTGAGTTGCTCTCCTCTGCTCTCTCCTCTGCTCTCCTTGGCAACTTAAGGGAAAGACACAGTCATTAAAACAGCCAACTTGACCTTGTTGACAATTCCTCAATGTCACTAATAAAGTATCTCACTTCAGTGCACTTCGGCAAGCTACAGTATCGTTAGTCTTATCGAAACTATTTCTTGGGATGACCAAATTATATGCCAGTGTGACTAAATTCATGTTGCTGGCTGATTGGATTATGTTCAAAGCAAAGCAAATAGAATGCTATTTACCAGGGGAAATGAAAGTAATTATTTTCAAACTGTGAAACATATGAGATAATACCAAAATTATTGTGTCACTATCAATGGCCCTGCTATCAGTGAGCAGAAGCTAAATTATGTATGCCGGCATTTTTGTTGTAACATTTTTCCATAAGGGGGAAAACTAACCATAGGTTTGTTACAGAGCCAAGAGAAATTAGGTGAATTTCGGTTGGAATTTACTTCCAACTTTCATGACATAACAGAGCAAATAAGGTGGCTAGTGCGCACTCATTAGTCACTAGGTCGAAATGTTCACAATCAACAACTATTCATTTTTCAAAACAGTTACAGGTACACAATTTAGATGTATTTCAGGTTTATTTGCATTAATATTATATTTTTGAATAGCGGGTATCTCATTCCTGAGAATAAAACATTTGGTAATAGAGTAAACGTACATATGAGTATGTCAACTCATGCTTTGTATTCTAACTGTGTGACATTAGTCATTGTTATTTAAATGTTCCTGTTTTGTGAGACTGATACATTATAACAACTAGATCCCAGTCAGTGGTCAAACAGACAGACAATGGTAAACAAACACTTCTATCAGAGCTCCAGTGGTCTGGTGGGGGTGGTTAGTTGGATTCCCACCAAAAAACTGAATTTTCTAATCAAGCATAAGGCTGTAATCCAAAGTAAGCGGCTGGATAAACGGTGGAGATCACCCTCTTTAGAATCCTCTGCCTGCCCTGTGGTTAACCCCTGGCACACAGCTGAGGAATGGGATGCCAAAACATGGTGGTGCGACTCTAAAAGCCAGCCTCTCAGAAATGAATACCCACACAGCAACCTGTGACTTGCCAGCAGGATAAATGGGAGGGGGGGGGGGGGGGGGGGGGGGTATGAGCGAGAGAGAGAGAGAGAGAGAGAGAGAGAGAGAGAGAGAGAGAGAGAGAGAGAGAGGGGAGAAGTGCATTTTTTTAATTCGTTTTTTTAATAGAAATTCTACACTAATGCTGCCTCAGAGGTCTTTCTGCGTGGACATGGACAAAGCCAGATTCCATGGATGAGCCTAATTTGTTTGACGGTTTTTGTTTCATAAAAATACTAAATATTTATGTTGTAGCCATCACAACAATGAGGCACTTTGACATTACAGTGGACATCAGTGCACATCGTATCACAGAAAAACATACCATTCTTTATGTGTAACCCAAAAATATGGTGTTTGCCATTTCACAAGAGTGGCAACTCAGTGGAAATCTGATGCACTGTCAGAGGCAGCCAGTCTGGTTAAGCGATGTTTCTGGAGTGACAGTTGTATGGCAGCCCTGCCTTTGGCATGTTTTCTATTTCGCATACAATCTGACCGTCAGACCAGTGACTGACAGAACTGTCAAAAACACTGTGATAGCAGTCACCAGGCCTACGTATGGGTTTGAGTGTGCTCTGTCAGAGCGCCTGAAGAGAAGCACACATGGCTCTCATCCACATAAGGGGACATATCTCTCTGACAAAACAATACAGACATCATGGCCCTACTCAATAGTAAAAAATGATGAGTGTGTTTCTAATATGCAAGTGAATGTGTGTGTGTGTGGGTAAAGTTAAATAATCGTATATATTTCAGCATTGCCCTCCAGGGCCTGTATTAACTGTGCTGTTCGGCCAACTGTTCTAAGCCACTCTCCTTTTTGCCTTTAGAGGCAAAACCACTGAATTGAATGAGTAACGAACAAGTAACATTCTCAGTAATACAGACACTACGAATAATCCTCTCATGGTTTCCCCCTAAATGAGTAGAGAAAGATGTCAGCTACTATCTGGTCTCTATTGACAGGATAGGAGCTCAGAGGAGATTACGGCATGGGTGATGAGAATGATGAACAGGGATTTGTTGAATGTGATGCCACACTGCCCCCTTGAGGACACTTCCAGGGACATAAAAAGATCCCACACTGCTTCAGACCACACACACACACACACACACACACACACAAACACACAAACACCAACCTCTTTTGGGCTGCGGTGACCCGCAGAGAGTTTTGCAAATGCTACAACGTTTAAAAATGCACAAGCCGCAGTCGTGTATGGAAGTGCTGAGAGAGAACTCTGTGTTCGGTCGGGGGAGAGTGGTGCTTGTCAGAGCTGGGTGCCACGAGCATCCAGTGGCTGGGAGTGTCGTCACGAGTTTTTCTTTGCTGCACTGTGCCTCTGCAGTCGCTTATGCAACGCTCCTCCCAAGACCCACCAGCTCAAGTGTCAGAACTTCTCGGATCTCCGGAAAGCACCACTGTCTCCCAAAATCACATCAAAAACTACGGCTTTTGCTTCACTCCCCAACATCCCCCTCCCATAAATGGAGCCTGTCAACACCCTATGATTTTGACCAAAAATTGAATTGCAGGCTTAAGAGAAAATAAGAAGTGATATGGATTTTAACACAGGCAGACAAGTTTGTAGAAAACACTGTAATTGGTACAACTTCCATGAATTTTGAGTAGAGACAAACTGGTATTTCAGTGTCGCATTTCACTAAAGAATTATGACTTGGGGCACCTCATTTTAAGGAATTTCATCAGTTCTCACACAGGGTGACAGATATTTTGAACACATGCATATTTGGCAACATTAGATAGCATACTAGGGCTAGCAGTGCTTTTACCCAAGTTATTCTACAGCTTTAGTACAAGAGGGATTTATCATACTTTATCACGTCAAACGACAAGTCTGGAACACTTACTGACACCAATGAATGGTTTGGTTAAATGGCAAACAAAACAAAGACTATCCGCCTATTTGGACTGTGCTCCGCCTTTTCATATTGCATTTTGCTTCGTAATGCATTGGCTCATAGATACTACTCATAGAGATGAGACATACAGTAGGTGAGATACAGATACTGCTCATAGATACTACTTCTTCTATTTTCAATCAGTATATCAGAATATTTTCTGAATATATAACGCTACCTTAGAATAATAAGGTTCCATCTGCGTTTCCAAAAGATGATTGGGCCACACATAGAACCTTACAACACCAAGTCTGAGAATAACTTTGTCGATAGAACCTTTTTGTTTTCAGAATAAAACTCTCAAAATGTATATATTTAAAAAAAAAACTTCTTAAATAATGTTCATAAATTATGCCAGAATAGGAATATGCAAAAAAAACTCAATTTTGACAAAAACGCAGATAGAACCTTATTATTCTAGGGTAGCGATAAGTTGATTCTCAAAATAAGTTAACAACATGTCAGTAAAACTGTTGAACATACCCGTCCTGTTATCAGGAACAATCTCAATGAGCCCCGTTCGTCATCCCCCATCATTTGATCTCCAAACTCTTGCAGAAGGTTTTGTTCACTTCACTCACTGTGTGGCGCAGTAGTCTTTCCTGAAATGTGAATTCAAGCTCAGCTGACGTGGACAGGCAGTCTTCCCTGAGAGCCACATTAATGGACTGTGCAACTGTCTCTCCTAATATCTAAATGGACTACGGGAAGAGGCTAAATGAGTGGACAGAGACGGAACAGAAACAGACCCTAAAAATGGTTGATAAATAAAAAACGCAGCACGTCAACGCAGCCCTTCATAACATTTACTCAGAGTCCTCATTTTGGAGCAGACTCTCTCCTATGGGCTGAAAAAAGAGGCAAAGTGCTCTTAGTGTCAGTTGTGAGCGGAGGTGCATAAGTGCACTCAAGGCTGTTGCCTATTGACATGCTGTCGACACGCACCAAGATGATCCCAGGTTTCGGAGGCCATGCAGGAAACAAGTTTTTAAAAAATGAATCATGATGGTAATCTTGGCCAGTCCCTGCCTCTCACACAACTCTTATGGCTCTGACGACTCACCTGAATTAGTGTACTTTGTCTTTGAAAAAAAAAAAAGAAAGGAAGAAAGAAAGAAAGAAAGAAAGAAAGAGAAAATATAAGTCTTCAAGCTCTGGCGATTAGCCATGAGAACAAATTGCAATGTTCCTTTCCTCTGGTGTTAATCACTTTGCAAAACTGAGTCAAAGCATCCCTGCGCACGTTAAAAGCTATACTTGCTTTGCTGTGATTACTGTTAGTGGGGACAAATGAATCGGTGACTTCTGCTAGAATGCTCTGGCTCTGTGGACGGTAGGGGGCTGGGCACTTTGAAAATGATGGGGATTATCACTGTTTGAGGTGGATACGCCACAGAGAGATTCCTGCAGTGGTGACTCGAAGAGCGGCCCATTTTTCATGGGCCTATTTTCCCAGCTTGTCTTCTGACATCGATTCTTTCTGAAATCACCAGGCAATTGTGCAAACCCCCAGGTGGAAATGGCCAATTAGGCATCAAAGTCAGGACCTTTGATTGAAACCATTGAAACATACGGTGCAATCTGCACTAATGAAGAAAAAAAAGAACGGCTCTGAAAATCAGGGCATAAAAAAATGTTGCTTGTGAGGACTGATGTTGAGTCAGACAGTTCTAGTTTTATTTTTCAGTCCTGGTAAGAACAGCAGATTGCTGTGCATCATATGCCACAATTAACTCAACTAAGAAATTACGTATCAGAGGGTATTCTAAAATTTCGAATCTAAATAACTCTCCACCAAACAGCTTTCTAACTACATTTGACCTGTACCTGAACTTGTTCACTGAGATCAGAGAGAGGCAGATGACTAAGGTGATATTAACTGATGAACTTATCCCCAGGAAAAACTACAGCTCTCACTAGGGGCCCCTTCAATCAGTGGCTTAATGCACAACCCCTACCATAGGTCAAAACATGACATTTGGCAAACTGCGGGAGAGGCTTTGAACACTTCATACTAATTATTTTTGACCGTGTTTGTGCCTGTGGCTGTGGAACTTCTTTGCACAGAATTACTAAAGCTAAATGTCTCACCCAAGTCATAAAGGACATTGATCCGTTGGGCGGTGGTTCTTGTATCTACATAACAAATGAATACAAACTTTTGTATCACTGTATCCCACCAAGCATGATCTTCATTTACACAGGCCTAACAGGCACAAAGGCTTCATTCAGACAGATTTCACGTGTCCCTTCATAAAGAAAAACGAACTATCGGTCTTCTCCAAGATGAAAGGATGCTTATAAATAAAAAAGATGAAAGGGTGGTAATATATTTCCACCATGGCCGACATAGCAGAAGTTTTTAAATTAATCTAATCGGTTCAGACACAATGTCCATCTCAATGAACATGACCTATTCCAAAATTATTTTTGAAGGGTTTTGAACACTCTTTGCCATATATTTTCCCATAAGTACAAAATCTAGTGGAAAGTGGAAAGTCAATGAAGTTTTATATTTTTTTTGTGAATCAGTTTGACGTTTCTGGTTCACTACATATTGCAAAATGAAACTAAAAAATAATTTCCAGTTATTTCCAAGGTTTCAGTGAACAAGCATTGTACAACTAAACAACACAAGGCTGAAAAACAGAGCATTCCATCTGGCACTGACCATTCTGTCCCGTGGTGAGCCAAGCCTTGCTCAATGTCAAGTCACTGAGTGAGTGTATTGGCTCCATGTTTACCCAGGGAAATGGGAAATAGTTTGATGAGAGACAATTTCTGAAATAATTTAAACAAATGTGGTTTCAAACCTGCAGTCATTCAACAGGTCCTTGCTAATCCTGCAGAACCACAGCATTGCTTTGACTATGGTTGCCATCACTCTAAAATTTGGCTTTGAGTATCAAAGAATGGGCTGAGGCCTAGATGAATTTATATCTATAATTTATATTTATAACTCTTAGGTCTGTAACCTACTGGAACTATACTACCACAACTTTATTCATGATACATATTGAGTTATACTAGCTGCCAGAAAGATAATGCATAATAACTTTGCAGTACTCTCTCCTGCACAAAGCTTGCAGAGTAGCCTAAATGTAAACAGAGAATAACACTGGCCTTTAGTGTCTGTATATGTATTATGAGACTGAGTGCAAAATTAGCAAAATTATCCGTAATACCAAATGGCTCTGGTAATGTCACAAGCTGTTTTTAATTTGGGTCCATTGTTATAGCCAGTGCTTTCTGTACCAACCACCAGGTAGCAGTGAGTGCTGACCTGCATGCATAATACTGTGTATCTTGTTCTTTTTAATGTCACGCTGTTCAACAGCTGGTTGCTTACATAAATCAGTTAGGAATACATGAGAATTTATTGAGAATGAGACTCTGTGAGAGCAGGTTGAAGTTATTCCACAGCCCCTACGTGGTGCCTCTATAGAGTGTATGCATTGACATCACTTTCCTGCCAGAATACACCCCCTCAATCAGACTGAGTGGCAAAACTAATACACAAGGAAACTACACAGGGGGCATTTACACATAACACACAAAAGACTTCAAAAGAGAAATTGACACCAGCATCTACAGGGAAAAGGAACATGATTTTTCATTCAACACAGAATTAACATTAACAGGACACATGCACAGCATTATGGGGTGAGCTATTTACATACAGCTTTATGCACAGAAGCGCACAACACCCATGCAAGCTTATATGCACCTGATATCGATGGGCACTGGGAATCGATGAGAGGGGAATGACTAGAGGTAGACAGACACCGAAACAGCAGATCCAGTCTCCAGAATTCCTGAATGAAGTGGACAACTGTGAGGATTATATTGCCTCATTGGATTTGTTTCTCTTTATACGCACGTGTGGAGTTTCACAGATTCAACATTTATTACCAAGGTGAGATGTGTTTGTCAATCTTTTTTCCTTCCTTTCCCTACAAGAGTTGAGAGTGGGAATGTTTTCCCTTGCCCTTTGGAATATTGTTTTATTGTGGATGATCATTGAGACTTTGAGGGTAACCCAAAATCTTCTTGTTTTGTTTTGTTTGTTTGTTTTTTTGGACTGATAACTGATTGTTATTTCACCATTAGCAGTGACAGGACTCATTACCACTGAATATTAATCTTTTCACCTTCCTTTCCACTCCGTAAACAAATGGGCAAGATAAGAGGACTAAAAAAATTGATTAATTTTAATAAACCAGTTAGTATCACCTTAGTCTAAAAGAATCTAAAGGTCAAAGACATCTTCCTTATAAAAGAGATGAGGCACCTCAGAGCAAAAAGAGCAAAAGAAGAGATGAGCAGATAATCAAAGAAACTCTTCTATCATTCATAGGACTAGGGCCTGAACATTACAGAATTATGAAATTACCTCTTACTTCATCAATCAGAATAACACACGGACATGAAACTAATAACTTCCCCAAAACAAGAACAGAAAAACAAACCGAGCCTTAACTCCATTTCCTCAAAGGTGCTACTGTCACTGAAGAGGGCAGTCTGACACTATGCCTCGACTGTTAAACTAAAGTGTGTAATATGATAATAATATCTAATATCATAACATCTTTATTATGACAGATAAATGACAATTAATCATAGCACACTTAAACGCCTTCCTTCAGTAGTCTAATAGTAGTCTAATATACTCTATAGTAGTCTAATATACTCTATACTCTATATAGGCTACTAATATACTAGTCTAATATGAAGAGAAATACTAGATCTTTGACAATTTGAATACATCAGGAAGTAAGCATTTTGGTTGCACATTCAATTAAAATGTGGAATAATAATAATAATTAATTTTATTTTTAACCACTTTTCATTCAAAAGAATCTCAGAGTGCCTTACATCAGAAATCAGAAGAAGTCCTAATGACAGTGAACAGGGAAACCAGGGCAGGGGAACATGAGGACACGCTCATACACATAATCACTAACTCACTGATATTTGTCATTTTATCTTTACAATTAAACATTACTTTATAATTACGAATTATGACTTCCAAAAGGCCTTATTTATCAAAGTCGACAAATTTGACTTTTGCCAGGTTTGGGCGTCATTCCCAGGGTCCTGGGGTACTAAACATGGCTGAACCAGTTTTGGATAACTTAGCAGTGGGTAATGTGGTGGACACCATAGAACAGCGTACCACAGATATCGCAGCTGTATATGCCAAGATTTTTTCGAACATCTTCTTGGCCAAGCAGAGACAAAAGAAATAGGCCTAGTTTGAGAGTATGAAAAGGAAGAATGTTAAGTCCTTCCTCATCCAGGAGGGCAATGAAGCCCTCAAGCTTGAGAATAGTAGCAAGGGAGCCTCACTGTTGCTGAGATGGTATGCAATGTAGTTTCCTGACCATGATTCAATTGTTCAGTTTAGTGAGGGAGTGAACAGCATAGTGAAAGAGAGGTAAGTGGAATGGAAGAAGTCCCAGGCATCGGCATCGTGCTGCTATGCGCACCTGTCACCTGCCATTTGGACGTTGTCACTCCACATTTTCCAGTTCCAGAGTTCCAGTTTTGGCGGTTTTGGTTATGGTGTTGTCATAATAAGTCAGGTTCTCTGATTTCTGTGCTCTCTTATTTTGACACTTGAGCATTCTCATGTGAAGTCACTGACAACAAGACGGGGACGTCACAGTGTTCTAGTTGTAGTATTACACTAAAGTTTTTTTTTCTTCCTGTGTATGGCAGATTGCCAGTTGTGAATGTCAAGTCCTGCATTTATATCCACAGAAAGGTTACTTTAAGGTAAAAATAACACTGTAGAGTATGTTATAAAATATAAATTAATATATTTGTGTTGTGAGGCAGTGTTTTGTAATAATGTTATTTTTTATCCTATTAAAGCACCACTTATGATATTACGTAAGCACATCAAAATGAGGCATTAAAACAATGCGTTGACCTCTCACAGATATATCAGATAACTAAACAGAATAGGTCCCTATTAGGTTAAGAAAGCAAGACCTGTTTAGTTGAAAGCACATTACCACCAAAGACAAGGCTAGGCAAATACTCCACCTTATGTTACATTTTTGGTTGGACTGACGACATTTACCACTTTGGAGCCTATACAAGACAACAGGCATCTTTAAAAGGGCAATGGGGGAGGGAGAGAACCACCATGCCTCAGTTAAAAGAAACATATTTTATATTGCACTGTAGCAGAGCCTATGACTGCAAAGAATTCAAAGAAGAAAAGATGTGTTAGTTAGTTAGTTCGTTAAAGGGAAACTTCTGGATTTTTCAGACTGGGCCAAACATTTACTAATTGACAATCCAGTATTGAGTAAGAATGTTTACTCTCCCATACTCCATACAAATCAGCATTTTTACTAGCAGGTGAGGCCCGCAAACCGGTGACGTCATATATACGACATATTCATTATAGTTCCCTAACATCTAATTACAAAATAATAACAATCGAAACACTTCCAATTGGTCCTGAAAATAAACTATGATTACCAGAATCAAGAGGTTGTATCTCATGGATGACAATTCCACTAACTTTTCGGACCGTGATATTTTTGCTAAAAACGTCTCTACCACCAGGGAGCGACTTTACTTCCCACGATGCGAGAGTCGATTGCTTTGGACTGAAAACTATAGATCAAGATCTAGTAACCCATGCAATGCTAAAAGTATCTACGACTCGTGTCGTAACATAAGCTTCTGTCGTCTTAAGGATGGAAAGTAAGTATTAACAAAGGTTTAATATTTCGTGGCGTTATTTCGACTTATTTCTTTTAACTTGGCTAACACGCGTGTAAAGGTAGCCTCTCTGTTTATTAGCATAATGCTAACGCGCATGCTAGCTCACTAACCAGGAGATGCAAACTCCCCAAACATGATATTACAATGCTTTACATTACTTTAAAATAATTCAGGTATTCATGTTTGATCAGATGCAGATGTATATTCTCCGCTGTTTCAACAGAAATCAAATTATTATCATTCAGAATTATGTTCATGAATTCGAACAACTAAACTCGTCCTCATCATACACTTTCATTACGTTTGCAAATTTCAGCTGATGTGAAGTCGAAGTTACCTTCAGAGCATGCAGATGTTCTTGGAGTTCAGGTGAGGGTATTATGCTCACAAAAACAGCCAGATCATGTTGTGACAGTCTTTACCATATTTATTGCCCAAAACGCAGAAAAGACGCCTCTTGTCGTATTCCTCCATGTTTTTCGTACCATTGGTTGCTAATATTGACTCCTATTGCAATAGTAACGTTACAGATGCCTGCAAGTGTGGAGGACTAGGGATGGAATGAAGTAAAACTAAGGACTGCGCAATTTTTGTTTTAACTGAAACGTATTTATTAAGTGCCATATATGCAGGATTTAAAAGCTTGTCGCTTAGACGTGTCTAGAGTATGATTAATGCATCATCAGAAGATATCCAAATGTTTTAGTGTATCCTTTGCCACGGGTTAGATCTTTTGGTGCATAATGAAATAATAAGGGCACGAAAAACAGACTTACACGGTATCACCATTCACCTAAATCATTGAATAACAAGAGGGGACGTGTAATGATATGTTTGAATGTTCTACGTTTTGGTGTTAAGGATGCTGACGAGTAGGCTAAGGGGAGATATAATATATTTTTTTTAAATAATGAAAAGTCAGTAAAACATGCAACATAGTGGAGACATGGAGGTGTGCAAGGGTGTACGAGACCTGATATTCTTTATCACAACCTGGCAGAATATGAACTTTGAAGATCTATAATGTGAGGGGGTTTGTTGATTTTTGTGTGGACCAGACAGTTACAGTGTGGACTTATTATTTTGACTTGACTTACAGAAATGTCATCAAACTGTAGTTGTATGTCATCACTATATCTCATCACACTTGTGATTTAAGCAGTGTGAGTTTCTGTCATGGGCATAAAATATCAGTCCTTGCCACAAATGCTTCTGGGAGACTTTTCAGGTGTCTTAACTGCTCTGATCATAATGTTATGTGCAGTCTCAAGGGACCAAGCAGGCAGAGCTGTTCACAAGCTCTTTCCTGAAGAGGAGCCTGCCTCACGCCAGGGGGAACCTAGATGAGCAGCTGCTTCGGAAGGCAGTTCTGTTGGAGTACAATAATCCCAAAAAGGCCAAGGGGAAAAGGAAAAAAGCCAAAGGGCTCAACTCCAGAGAAAGAAGAGAGCTGAAAGTCTTCCAAATCAAACCAGAGCACCACAGGTTAGTAATAGATAATCCACTTTAAAGGTGCCATTATCAGTAATAATGTTTCTCTATAAATATATACTCAGATACCTGGTGACATTAAGATATTTCTTTTCTACTCTGTCATTTTGGGATGTGCTTACCTCATTGACACACTTTCTCCCTGTGAATTGACCCATTCTATTGGCTCAGTGTAGCAGTCTTTACTCTTCTTATACAAGAGTTTCAGCACTTCATGTTGTAGTTTAATGATTGCATTGAATTCTGTATGGTTCCGCCTACACTTGGACGATTTTGAAGATGGTTTGTTCCCTCTCACCTCAGATACAGTCTCTTCTTGCCACTACATGAGCTGTGGAAGCAGTATATACGTGATTTGTGCAATGGACTGAAACCAGAAAGGTGATGTATGCAAACCAATATATACATGCACTGGGAATGCCTGTCAGCTTCTTCATAGAACAGTGGATGAAGGCTGATGGATAAATGTTCCTTCTTCTGTTTAGCAATCCCCAGACCATTCAGCAGAAGTTTCTGAAGGCTGATCTCCATGGGGCAGTATTAACAGGTGGGAAGTCATTTCAAACTCTTTAGGCAAACTGAATTTATCCTAGCTGTAACCTTTTTTTGATGTTTGGAGTTGTGTTCTCATAACCTTGCAATCCAGGGTGTCTGAGATATATATATATATATATATATATATATATATATATATATATATATATATATAGATAGATAGATAGATAGATAGATAGATAGATACTGTATATATATATATATATATATATATATATATATATATATATATATTTGAATTTTTTGGGAACATGAATCACTGAGATCACAAAATGCAAATACCTCTCTGTTTATGCTACTGACCACATCCTTCTTAACAGTGGTGCGATCCAAATGCCCCACGTATGTGGGCACTACGGGTATCCTGGTCCAGGAGATGAAACACGTATTTAAAATCATTACAAAAGAGGACAAACTTAAAGGTGGGTTCTAATTGTTTTATGGCATGGCTGATCAGGTTAGTAAACGGTGCAACTCTTTTGTCATTGCTGCTGCTGTTGTTGTTTACTGGGTGTGTCAGTGTGACATAAATGTGCAGTGTGCCATTCTAATTGAGCCATACACCCTTCCATCCAATCAACACATTACTTCAGGCGCACTGAAGGGAGGGGTGTGATTAGATGGAATTTGGCTTTTGAGCTCAAATATCAACCTTTCGCCAGAATCGCAGACTAATGCCTTTACAATATGTTACAATATTCATGTTATACTTTTAGAGAGGGACAGCTTGTTCTACAGTGTAGTTCTGTTATGGCATTCCGTTAAAAGAGTGTTTCTTTTCCTTCCACAGTAATCCCAAAGAGGAACAGCGTGTTCAGTGTGGAAATTGATGGCTTTGTCTCTCATATCTACGGGAGCAAATTTGAGTTGCGCTCCAGTGAACGCTCTGCTAAGAAATTTAAAGCCAGAGGGACTATTGACCTATAAGGCAAGGCCAGCAGTATCCACTATTCCATAGGTTCCTTCAGCATTGTCCACATTTTGTTTTTGCTCTTTGTGCAGATAAGAGCATTTAAATATGTTAGAACAGCTTGTGTTGGTTCACATGCAATTGACTGATGGACTCTTCAGAACCTGGCATGTTGCTGCCTGCCTGAGTCCTTTTGTCTCTAGGCAGAAGTGTCCTTGATGCATGGTGGACTCTTGCTGTATACATTTTGTCCATGTGGGGGAGCTCAATATGCACTTTTTATTGTGCTGCCTAGTTTTTGTAAATGGATGTTACCTTTTTGGAATTTTTTGGGGGGAGATTTTGTTGTGAAACTTTTTTGGTTTTCTAAAATATTTATTTACAAATCAAATGTCCATGTGTTTATTCCAATAAAATTGTACTTTTGAAATGGAAAAGCAGTCAAATTAATTTGAAAAATGATTCTTTGCCAAGTAGCCCTTCAGGATAGACATTACTTCAGACTATTATAAGTAGTCCCTCTTTCTTTTCCTGAATTCACTGACTGAATAGCTGAACACTTGAATTCCCTATAAGAATTGAATTGTCCATTGGCTTCAAATATACACTGAAGCTAAAGCTGTTCATTCATCTCAGTTGAACCCACAAGAATACAGGTGTCAATACTCCCAGTATTCTTAACTAAGCCTTTTTCAAAGGAGAGGCTGTTGTTTTAATGAGCATGCATTGCTGTCAGTTGGTCAGGAGTTTAAGAACAAAAGCTAAATGGCGTAAACAATTGGTGACATTTCTCCCAGAGATTTGGGTTTGCCTGGCAGGCTGTTGACACCTGGTCACGCCCTGGTGGTGATTTGCCAAGTCAGAGCGGAAAGCATTTGGCACAGTTCCCATTGGCAGGTTGGTTTTGATTGTTGGCGTCATGCGCATTACCCAGAAACTGGTGGAAGTCCCCGGAGAGGAACACCTCAACAGTTTGTAAAGAAACCTTTAACTTCTGGAAAATCTTAGAAATAAATAGGTGATAGTTAAGCTTGGTCAATAAATAGTCGGATTCAGCTAATGAATCTTGGAATATTACTTTTTATGATATATTCACAAGCATTTTGTGTTTGTATGGTCCCCTATAGACAATGACCAGGTGCTCAGATTATAAACAAACAATCTGTTGAAACTGTTAACTACAATTTATGGTTAGGGATTAGGTTTGGTTAAGGTGGTGTTCAGTGAACAATTACAAAGACTGAAATTAAATTTCAACAAACCATGTGTAAAGTCAGTAGGTGAACTGTCCGAATAAAGTGTTACCCAATTCTCTTTATGGGGCACATAAATTGAATGACATGAATAATGATCCATAACAATGAAAAGTGTAAACAATTTGTTACTGAATCTCATCCAATTTCATCTGTTTAATTTCTGTGTGTGTGCGTGCGTGTGTGTATGTGCGTGTGCGAGAGTGAGAGACAGGGAGGGGCAAAGGGTAAAGGGACCAACCAATGAAGGCAAAATTGCAACACTATCTGTTGTCATCTTTCACAGAAACGGAAAAGAAGTTGGTTTCCTGACTGAGCTCTTATTTACAGTAATTGAGCTCCATAACTGACATACATTAGCTACTGTTTCTTAAAATTGTTTCATGCCATCCTAATAAAGATTCACATATAAAAATACCCATTCTGACATTTGCCTTTTGTTTCACAAGTAGAGGACCAAAAATGAGTGCCTTAGAAATAGCAACAGGCCTCTTTTTATGTAATCAAACGACCAGTGCTATATGGGGGCACATATAACCAGCCCACCAGAGGGGACTAAAGTTAGCTGCAAATTGTGCAAGGCCCCAATAAGCAGAGACAGGGATGTGAAACTCCATCAGCAATGCATTTGTGACTATGTCTGCCCCTTGTTAATAAAACTTAGTTTAGTTTAAAACTAAATTAAATACAGTATGAGGATGTGGAGGTATATTTCACAATTAATCAAATGCTTAATAAAAAAAATAGAATGCATCAATTTGATGCTTTGAAAGTACACCAATTGCAGAACCAATGAATATTAGGTTAGAAAATACAGCATGTGCCCGATAAGCCACACACACTTCAGGTTTTCTTTTGAATCCAGGGACAGATAATGTTCTTGGTTTACCAGAACATTACGTCACTGCACCTCTAGTGGTGACTTTTCTGAACAGGCAAGGAGATACACATTTAAGATCCATAGGACACAAATCTATATCTATAGTCCTCTGAAAAACATTTATATGGACTCTATCCCATAAAATGTCTCTTGATTCTCCTCTACCTTCAATTTAGCAGCCTTGGAAAGTTGAATTTGATTGCGAGAAGTCAGTTTCACTGAAGGCAAATCAATATGCAAAATGCATCAAGGTTTTGTTATAGTAACAATGGCAGAAATCCTCATTTTTTCCTCACGTGTTATTCTAGTATTAGTCACAGTTCTCCTGACTGGTGAAATAATGGGGGGAAAGGCTTGATTAAACAGCATTTAATGTATTTCTTCTTAAAACTCCTCAAATCAAAACATTCTGTGCACTTGGAGGGAACCTAAAACAGAGGCAGGGAAAATAGTAACAAGTGGGTATACAAAAAAATAATAAATATACTAAATGAAATGGAGTCAGTCAGATACTAAAGCTTTGTTGTTTTCTTCTAAGAACTTGCACTGGAACTCCCCTCAACAAAACAGGAACAACAGGTCTGACATGTACATAAGGAGGGACTTGCAAGTGTTCTGTTGACATATTAAGGCTGAGTAGTTGCTGCATACAGTTCCTCAGAAGTTTGAAGAAGGCTCCAGTATAAGAAACTATTTTATTTATCACAGCTCAACCTTCAAGAAACTGAATTTCACCTCTGCCAGTTTCTTCTAATCTTGGCACTTACAAGGTATTTCCATAGTAATTGTTTTATGTTTGTTTTGTGGAATTTTGTAGAATTAACATTTAATACCCATGTTTACTGAGAGACACCATGGGACTAAACTCAAACTCGCTTCATTTATGCTAGAGTGTTAGCTTTTCATTTACGTTGCTCAAAATTTCTATTGAAGTTTGAGGTGATTCTGAATGTTTATTATGTATTGACTTTAAACTATCAGATGAGTTGACTTCTGTTTTTAGAATATTAAATCTGCCAAATAGCATAGGTATTGTCTAGACTAGATAAGTAGTGAGACTTCAGTACAGTGAGATTAACCGTGTACTGATTCTTTCCAGGGCAAAACCCGTCAGTCATGGTGGACCAGACGTCATTCGACCAGAAGAACCGGGAGCGGATACAGGCGGTGGAAAATTGCTTTGGGGCATCAGGCAGATCACTGATGGAGCCTGGACGTGTGTTGGTTGGGGAGGGGCGGTTGCTAAAGTTGTGCCGTCGTCGGCCGCAACAAAAAGTATTTTATTTGTTCAATGACATCCTGGTCTATGGGAGTATCGTTCTCTCTGGGAAGTGGCACAAGAGGCAGCAGATCATCCCACTGGAGGAGGTAGAGCAGGAGGACCTGGAGGATGGGCTCGGTATGGCAAACCAATGGCTGCTCCGCACGCCTCGCAAATCCTTCCCAGTGGCTGCTGCCTCGCCGGAGGAGAAGCAAGCCTGGATGGACCACATCGAGGAGCGCCGCCTCCAACAGATTGCCCTCCTCGGCCAGAAGTCAGAGAAGAGGGGTAGCTTCGCTGCCACCTGGATTCCCGACAGCGCGTCCGCCATTTGCATGCGCTGCTCGGAGCGCTTTGGGGTCACGCAGAGGCGCCACCACTGCCGGCGCTGCGGCTTTATCGTCTGTAACAGCTGCTCCAAGGGTCGCGCCTTGCTGGAGAACATCTCCAGTAAGCCGGTGCGCGTCTGCCAGCTGTGCACATCCACACTGCAGGCAGAGCAGCAGGAGAGCCAGGCCCAGAGCAGGTCGTGGAGCAACTGCAACTGGAAGCAGGACTCTGTGGAGGACAAACCAAATGTGCTCAACGATAACGTCTCCACCAGCGACGAGGAATGTGAAGAGCTAGCTGAGAGCCATGTGCCGACTGAGTGGGCCACCAGCCAGGACAGCTCCTGGTCACCGTACTGCTATTTTAACCCAGATCATACAAAACCAGCTAGTCTGACCGCTTGAGAGCACTGAGAATGGCAAACTAGTGGAACAAGGACTTAAAGCTAAGAAAAGCTGATATTTAAGTAATAATGTAGCCATAAGCTTTTTTCATGAACACTAATACTTCCTGTAGTTCAAAATGCTGACATTTAAGAAGAACAGGTTTATCCTTGGCATGATATTGTTTTTGCATATTTCTTTAAGGTAATATATATTTACAGTTTTAGTCAGGACTTGTTTCAATTTTGTGCTTCGGTCTCTCAGAAGTAATTGTTTTGAATGTACTGACAGTGCCTATACCACTCTTGTAAATATAAAGAAAAAAACACTTGCACCTTATGGTATAACCAATAAAATGACTCCAAAACCTATCTGGTCTGAGTTTATGTTGTAATTTGTTTCTAATCAGTTTAGTTCTAAGTCGGCAAAAATGAAACGTGATACAATCCACTTAGCTGCCCTGCTATACTGATAGTATGTGTGCCTCTTAATCTCTTTTCCATATGTAAGATGGCTGACTGCCTTTTTTGACAGGGAAAAATGACAACAAAGTCACCCTTACAGATGTGAGAATAGTACACTGTTTGAGTGACTGATATGCTCAAGAGGAGTTGAAACAGCAAACACGGTCCTTAAAAACCACCTGATTGATACTGCACATGACTCTTACTTGCTCTGAATCAAGTGACTTAAGCTTCTCATTCTACATCATGTACACTGCAAAAATGCTTTTCTAACCTAGTGTTATTACTCTTATATTGAGATGAAAAAATCTAGTTGGTCTTGTTTCTAGCTAAATTGTGCTTACCTAGTGCTCTTTGGTAAGGTTATTTTTGCCAATTTCAAGCAAATATTACTTATTTTAAGAAATCTTAACAAGCAAATTTGGCTGCCAGTGCGTTAAGCAAATTTGGCTTAAAACAAGCAAATTTGGCTGCCAGTGCGTTAAGCAAATTTGGCTTGTTAAGATTTCTTAAAATAAGTAATATTTGCTTGAAATAGGCAAAAATAACCTTACCAAAGAGCACTAGGTAAGTACAATTTAGCTAGAAACAAGACCAACTAGATTTTTTCATCTCAATATAAGAGTAATAACACTAGGTTAGAAAAGCATTTTTGCAGTGTAGTAGAACTTCATTCCAGTGTTGAAGAGACACCACAGTCATATATCAACATTCCACCCACATGCTGTTCATTTAGAGCCACTGTGATTCAGGGCTCAGTGAGGTATATACTTAGAAAACCAGCAGTGTTTCTGCAGAGTAGGCAGTTGTCAGTGGATTACAGTGAGTTGGCAGTTTAGTGACATAAAGCTTGTTTTTATATAATATACACTGGATGTGCTCTTAGTTGATTGGGTGCAGAAGTTGCACGAACATTTCAGGTGTTGATGAGGTACTGTCAAGTTAAAAGTCTTGATTACTTATATGGCTCACATAGCCTTCTACTTTGTCATGGTGAAACCCCTGTGCCGTCATGCAACATCAGGGTAGACATACCAACCTTAAATGTTAATTGGGAATGAAGCAAATGCACTGCCTTCAACCCCAACAGAAATGCACTGTTTAGTCTCTTCTATTGGAGCTGTGCATTCCCGTATCACATTGCTTGAGATGTGAACATGTGACATAGGCTTAGTGGTTTTTGAAGACAGTATGTTCAAGTCAACCTGTCCTCACCTCTAAATGAGGCTCAACTGCTCTTCCAGTTATGCTCAGGACAAAGGCGGAGTCATATGCTATGTTGGATAGCAAGTGTGTTTTCACATGACTGGATATCCAGTATTTATATATAAAGCAATGTCCGGCTGCCACCCTAAGGACCTGTGGTGATCACCATGATCAGTATCCGCCCTGAAGCAATATACTGAAGATAACAGAGTCTGACTCTGCTCTGGCCTGCTGCTCTTCCTCCAGTCAGAGGAGCTCAGGATTGCTTGTTCTATATATAGCGTGTTGGGGAGTTATTGTTGTTGCGTCACATTTTAAAAGGAAAAAAGTTCTTATAATCCAGCAACAAATGAGTAACCACAGTACCTTCTATCAGGATTATAAGAAACCACAACATTCAGAATTATGGAACTGAAATGCATGACAAAAAGAGGAGAACATTAGAATCATGTCCTTAGAGTTATTGGAGAGGTTGACTGCAACACGAGCCATGGAAGGTTATAAGTGTGTTATTTCAATTAACCTTGACATTTTAACAGGTGACTGTTTCTTCAGTCCCTACAGAATTCTGAACCTCCACTGGTGGAAAAGATTGATCTGATTTGGTACCACTGCCATTGTTGTTAGGTTGATCTAATTGTTAGGTTGATCTAAAATCACAATACTCACCTATACAGAAAACTGAATAAACTGTCACTAAATCTCAGATTGTGACAATCACAATCGAGTACTTTCCATGGTGTGCTTCCATCAGATCTGTGCATCAGTCAGAAATACTCAAGATGTATGTTAAAAGTATACTTTTCCTTATAAGAAACTGAGGAATTCAATGAGTGGGCTATTCAGATCGCACCTTGATACCACAAATCATCAGGCAAAGCAAATAATGTAATTCCATATACAGTTAGCCATTGTGTGTAATTACATGATGTGCCTGACCTTATTTTCACATGGTCATTTGCCACTTCATGGTTTTCCGTTGCTCTCGGGGGCTTGCAGATGCAATGTACTGCAAATGCAGAAGTCAAACCACAACGTGTACCTAAGAGATGACTGCAGAACAGGCTGCAAGCAGGCGTTTTCAAAAGCAGCTGCAATCAGTAGCCCCGTATACATGTGTCAATATTAGCCGCTTATATCGCGTTATATCACATTATATCACAGACCCCTCTCACCCTGGACACTACATGTTCCAACTCCTCCCCTCTGGTAGGCGCTACAGATCTCTGTTCGCCAAAACCTCCAGAAACAAAAACAGTTTCTTCCCTGTTGCTGTCTCTCTTCTGAACAGCTAACTCTCTGTGGCACTGTAAAAAATAACCAATGTACAATTACCCCCGCAACCATATCCATTTATTTCACCCTTACTGTTTAACCGTCATACACATACCGCATAGTATTTATTTATTCCTGCTCTTCCTGGACTCTCCACTTTGCACTATTGTATACTCCTTGTATACTTTTTGATTTATTGGATTGTTGACCATTGCACTGTTGTATTGTATTGTTTTGCACTGTTGTATTGTTTAGCACTGTTGTATTGTTTAGCACTGTTGTGTTGTATATTTGAGTAATATGTCTAAGCACAGTGAGAGCCACTGCACCAAGACAAATTCCTTGTTTGTGCAAACTAACTTGGCCAATAAAAGCTGTTTCTGAGACTAACAGACACAGACCTATCTCTGTAGGGATCATTTTCATGTTGTCAGACACTTATAACAACATTACGAGCCTGTCAGTGGGGAAAACAAGCAGTTTACTTTGACGCATATTCTTGCTCCATGTGATTATATTGTATAGCCGTTCTGGGGTTATCGGTTAAAGCTCTCTAATTCAATACTGGACCAATTTCGATTATTGTCCTTAGTTTGGACCCAAGAAGATCTAAAAAAAAAATAGGGCCCATGACAGTTTATTGTGGATAATATACATCTGGTGTTGGTGAAGTGGGAGGCACTGGTTTGACTGTGGGTACAGTCCATTTCTTTTTTATACCATTTTTAACTTAAAAATCATGACACTATGAAGCTAACAGCTGATACCTGTTCTCGTATGACACTGATACCTGTTCTCTTGACACCAAAGAGACAAACCTCCTAGTTCCTTAGTTTCCAACATGACTGTTACATGCACTTTATGGGACACAGTGATTTATGAACATGGATATGTAGAAGAGAGCCTCAAACGAGGCATTTTGGTGAAAAAACGCTATTTCACAAATATCTGCATTCTTTTTCCTCCATATAAGCAATCTGAAACTGTTCTGTGAGATCATTGTCACATTTTGTCTGGTAAGTATGTAATTTATGTTCATCTCTGCCTCTGCTGGTCAATCTCCATATCGCACCTCAGCTCTTAACTCCTTTGTGACGTAGCTGAGCAGCGCTGCAGCCACCTTCTGCTGGAGTGTGGCGTTACCCATGACCAGAGCTGTCAGCTGCGCCAGGTCTGTCCAGTCCAATGTGCCGAGGGCCGACATGATGTCGGAGTAGAGTTTCTGCTGCTGGTGAGGCGGCAGCTCCAAAATGATCTGTGGCAGGGGCTTAAACTGCCCGCTGGTCATCCAGCAACCAATGAGACCCCCCACAGCACCTCCTATCAGGATTATAGGAATCACAACATCAGTATGGAACTGAAGTGCCTGACAAAAAGATGATCAATTTAGAATTATATTCTTCATTTATTTCATGATGTCATAATACGCTACCCAGCCCTATAATCTAGCACAGATATAGAAAACAAATATTGGTGTGTCGTTGGAGTGTGTATTTGTTTTTGCCTTGGCTAAGTTAACCTTATTTATCCTACCATTAATGCAGTATGTCATTTGCCATGAAAAAGCCATGTGCTGCTATTCCACAATTAGTTTGAACAACTCGAGTGCAGGCACAGGAATCCCTGACCTCCCATCCATTTTACAGTAGGCCTTGGTTCTAGGATATACATACACAGACTGAGGTTTACAAAACAAATCTATCAATCCCATTCTGGTCACAGACTCCTTATGACTGAAAAATATAGGCCTGCTGTGAATGTAACTAGCTTCACTTAGACAATTATATATTTTAAAACGACCTACACTTTACCTGCAGCAAGTCCTGGGGGGCCTGCAAGTAGTCCTCCAATGAATGCAGTCCCCCCAGCAAGGGCAGCACCTATGCCTGAATTCTTCACTGCAACTTGTATCTGCTGATTTGCTGAAAGATTACAGCATAGACGCATAACATCGTCCATTCGGGAAGGCATATTAACTTTCTTTGACAGTTTTGATTGTCGAGACCTTCAACTTGGTTGCTGTCAAAAACAAAGATGTGGGATATTGCAACGGTAAGTCGACTGATAGTATATATTTTACAGCACACGATTGTTTAACATGGGGACATAATTGGTTATTCTTGGTTCCGTTTGACAGTAGCCTAGGCAATTAGCGTAATCCCCTCAAGAGTCTGAAATAAATGGCCTGTGAAGTTCAGAAAGGCAGACTATTGCTTGGGACTATGGATAAAATGAACAAAACAAGCATGATAAACAACACCACTATTTGCAATTTATTAGACGTTACTGTACGGCAGAGTAACCTAACGCGTAGGCTAATTCTGAATATGGATATAGGTTTTGCTGACGATGCATTTTGAAGGAAGGAACACTTCTTCCCAGTAGGGCTAGCTGAAGCTGAATGCTTTCACTTTCGTGGCGCAGCATAGCTTGTTATAGGCCAATGTTACTGATGTGACAAATACCATTAGTTTGGCTCTCTCTTTTACAATGGATTTCAATCCCATCCCCAAAAAGTCAACTATTTGACTGATCTCTCAAATAGTAGGCCAAAATGTTATAACGCGCGTCTTAATTTCCCTAGGTTCACGTGACTCAATTTGTATCATGAACGCTATACATTTTAAAATTTCATAGAAATGCTACATAGTTTCTGTTTGACCCAGGCCCCGCGTTGGTTAAAGAATGTCTACATTTTAGGTTCAGCACTTGCTTATCGCTTCAAAATCCATTAAAACTCTTCTATGATTTCTGTATACTTAAATAAATAGCATAATATTAGAGTTTACTCTGCAGCTTTCTCTAAAATAATGAATTAACTAATTTCCTTCACTTACCGCGTTATATCTTGTACTGTATGTTTTTTGTTTCGAATTCACCTGCACAAAAGTGTTGAGCTTTCGGTTATAGTGCGCCTAGTTTCGAGATGCAGTCATAACGCAATGACTTGTGGGACTCTGTCTCACTCTCTCAACTTGTGCTGAATGCTTTGCCTGATTTGGGACCAGGGCTCTATGCAAATTGACCGCAATGCTATCTGTAAAGTCTAAAAGTCAAAGTATAAAAGGACCTATGGTAATCACCATGATCATCCACTCTGCAGCAATATACTGAAGATAACAGAGTCTGACTCTGAATCTTGTTCTATTTACATCATATATTGAAGTTATTGTGATTTCGTCACATTTTAAAACAAGTACTTGTAATCCAGCAACACATGAGAACTCCCACAGTACCTCCTTTCAGGGTTATAAGAAACAACATCAGTATGGAACTGAAATTAATGACAAAAAGAGGAGAACATTGGAATCACATCCTTTATTTTTATAAGACTTTTGGAGAGGTTGACTGCAACACGAGCCACGGAAGGTTATAAGTGTTATTTCAATTAACCTTGACATTTTAACAGGTGACTGTTTCTTGAGTCCCTCCAGAATTCTAAACCTCCACTGGTGGAAAGGATCGATCTGATTTGGTACCACTGCCAGTAAAATTGTTAGGTTGATCTAAAATCACAAAAGTAGAAAGCACAATACACATTGATACACATTACATATACAGTGACAAGAAAACTGAATAAACTGTCACTTAATCTCAGTGTGTGATCACAACCTTTTCAATGGTGTGGCTCCATCAGATCTCTGCATCAGTCAGAAAATACTCAAGATGTATGCTTAAAGTATTATTTTTCTTATCAAAAACTGAGGAATTCAATGAGTGGGCTATTCAGATAGCACCTTGATACCACATTCATCAGGCAAAGCAAATAATGTAATTCTAAATAGAGTACTTATTAAACGGTTAGCCATTGTGTTTAAATACATGATGTGACTGACCTAATTTTCACATGGTCATTTACCCCATATGCTTTATGGTTTTCCTTTGCTCATGGGGGGCTTGCAGGTGCAATGTGCTGCAAATGCAATAGTCAAACCACAACGTGTAGCTGGTTTTCAAAAGCTGCTGCAATCACTGTCTCTGTCTATCATGCTCTGAGGGGAACTCATAAGTGACATCTGATCTACTCTCAGACTACCATAATCTTTAGTGTAACTGGACGTGAAAATAAAAAATATAAAATACAATTTTAATGTTTCAGTTTTTAAGATTTATCAGATCTTTCTCTGTCGGGATCCCGTCCATGTTGTCATACACTTAAAGCAACATTACGAGCCTGTCAGCGGCGAAAATTAGCAGTTTGATTTGTGTGAGACACTGGTTTGACTGTGGGTACAGTCAAATTCTTTTTTATACTATTCTTATGGGACCTTAAAAATCACATCATGACACTATGAAGCTGAAAGCTGATTTCTGTGCTCTTATGACACTTAACTTCAAGAAAAGTCTCATCCAAAGAGACAAACCTCTGTTTCTTAGTTTCCAACATGACCGTTACATGCACTTTATGGGACATTTATGAATGGATGGATATGGATATGTAGGGTTGACATAACAATATTTCTTTTCCCTTAATATATGCAATCTAAAACTGTCAGATTATTGTCACATTTTGTCTGGTAAGTGTGTCAGTTCACCTACGCCTGTGCTGTCCCCTGCTGGTCAGTCTCTATATTGCACCTCACAGCTCCTTCTTGACATATTATAAATAGAGTACTTATTAAACGGTTGGTTAGCCATTGTGTTTAAACACATGATGTGCCTGACCTCATCTTCACATGGTCCTTGACCCCTTATGCTGTATGGTTTTCCTTTGCTCATAGGGTGCTTGCAAGTGCAATGTAGCCTACTGCAAATGCAGTAGTCAAACCACAACATACATCTAAGAGAGGACTGCAGAACATGCAGCCACAAGCAGAGGTTGACAGGCAGCTGCAGTCATCGTCTCTGTCTAAGCATATGTGTCATGTCTGACTCCCCCATCTGTGCTGAGACATGATCAACTACGAAAGGAGGAAAGAACATGTAGTATCAAAATGACAGCAGCTATGGTTAAAAAAAAAATGACTCATGATCTATCCATTTCTTCTCAGATATTGAATTTAATACACAACACCAAATGTATAACCTACTTTAATCGGCAACATGTAAAATCCCAAACCCATTTCCAAATCCTTTCAATCTAACATCCCAGATAGCAGGCAAGTATCAGCCAACTGGTGAATTCTGGTTGGCACCCCCTTGTGGCTCGCCACGTCTGGTCCGCTCTCGGACCACCATCATCTTTATTATAAGTGGAAAATTAAGAAAATATCATAAAATGTGAGCTGTTCCTGGATTTTTAAAAAATCATACCCTTGGTATAGTCCATTTAAAATATCAACTGCTGAACAGAAGACGTTTTTGGTACTAGAAGGCTCTGAAGGTGAAAAATGACATGGTCAATTAAGACTGAAGTTTAGCACTTGCAACATCTATACAAATGTGTAGGGTTGGTGAAGTTACTGAAGAAGTATAGATGAGTAAAGAAAAAAAAAACATTTTGAAAGTGAGTGCCTAAACGGGTGGCTGTTTGTCTGTTAATCACCAGTAGAACACCTGAAAACCGATGAGAAAAAGGCCACCGGACTGCAAGCTCCGTCCCTAGCGGGCTGACTGTGGTCCACTGAGCTTTTGATATTAGGGTAGTATGACAAAACAAATTTTGGGTCAAACTTTTTTGTACGGATAAAAAAAACGTTCTAAATCAGTCAAGTATTTAGTTAGAATGCTATCACCTCAAACCTCAAAACGGCTATAGCCATGGGGCATGCATCAGAGTCAAAGTAAACCGCTTTTACCTGCTGCTGATGGGCTCATAATGTAACTATACATATCTGACTACATGGAAAGTTTTCCTACGGAGTTAGATCTGTCTGTTTTCCTCAATAACTGTACAGATATGGTTTCTAGTCATTTTCTACAGAAATTGTAGAAAAAGTAATTTTCTACCGTTTCTTTACAATTATTGAGGTAAACAGACAGATGTATCTATAGGAATTAGGGGTGGTGGGGAAAAAAAAACGATTCTTCGATTTCTCTCGAACGATTCTGTCTCGATTCAGAAAAGTTCATAATCGATTTTTTTAATTTAAAAAATACATATTTAATATTTTTTTTTACACATCCATTTTGTATTGAAATGCAAGCTGCATCGATTATTGCATTGTTCATAGAAAGTCATAATTGTGACAAGAAAAAGCTTTTTCTCTAATAAAAAAAGTAGGAACAAAGTACGAAGTGATTTGAGACGGAGTAGCAAACTCAGTTTTAAAAATCGAGATGCATCGATAATCGTTTTAGAAATGAATCGTTGACCTCTGAATTGGAATCGAATCGTGAGGTGCCAAGAGATTCCCACCCCTAATAGGAATCCTCTCCATGTTGCCAGACACTCATAACAACATGATGAGCCTGTCAGTGGCGAAAACAAGCAGCTTATATAGCTCTCTATAGCTGTTTTGCAGTTGCAAGTTATAGCGTTCTAACTCAATACTGGACCGATTTCAATCCTTAATTGTTCTGGGTAAAAGTTTGGACCCAAAAAGATCTAAAAATAGGGCCCAGGTTGAAAAATCCCAGTTTCCATTAACCTTTAATGGATGTTGGATAATATACACCTGGTGTTGGTGAAGTGTGAGGCACAGGCTTAAATGAGGGTACAGTCAATTAAAAAAAAGTGTTATTCAATCCCTATGGGACATTAAAATCACATAATGACACTATGAAGCAAACAGCTGATACCTGTGCTCTTATGGCACTTTCCAAAGAGACAAACCTCTGTTCCTTAGTTTCTAACATGATTGTTATATGCACTTTATGGGACATTTATGAACATGGATATGTAGAAGAGATCATCAAATAAGGCATTTCGGTGGGGGAAAAAACACCACTTAACAAATATCTGCAATCTTTTTCCTACGCAATCTTAAACTGTTCTGTGAGATCATTGTCACATTTTGTCTGGTAAGTGTGTCAGTTAGGTTCATCTCAGCCTGTGCTGTCCCCTGTTGGTCAATCTCCATATCGCACCTCAGCTCTCAGCTCCTTCGTGACGTAGCTGAGCAGCGTTGCAACCACCTGCTGCTGGAGTGTGGCGTTACCCATGACCAGAGCTGTCAGCTGCGCTAGGTCTGTCCAGTCCAATGTGCCGAGCGCCGACATGATGTCGGAGTAGAGTTTCTGCTGCTGGTGAGATGGCAGCTCCAAAATAATCTGTGGCAGGGGCTTAAACTGCCCGCTGGTCATCCAGCAACCAATGAGACCCCCCACAGCACCTCCTATGAGGATTATAGGAATCACAACATCAGTATGGAACTACAGTATGGGACTACTGCCTGACAAAAAGATGATCAAATTAGAATCACACTCTATATTTAATATAGGCCTATTGATGGCTGTCAGCGTAACAAGCTTCACTAAGACAATTTTATATTTTCAAACGACCTCCACTTCACCTGCAGCAAGTCCTGGGGGGCCTGCAAGTAGTCCTCCAATGAATGCAGTCCCCCCAGCAACGGCAGCACCTATACTCGAATTCTTCACTGCAACTTTTATCTGCTGATTTGCTGAAAGATTACAGCATAGACGCATAACGTCGTCCATTCGGGAAGTCATATTAACTCTCTGTGAAGTTTTGATTGTCGAGACCTTCCGCTTACTTGGTTGCTGTCGAATAGTTGGGATAGTGCAAAAGTTAGTCAATTGATAGCCTACAGTGCCCTGCACAATTATTGGCACCCCTAGTGAATATGAGCAAACAGGCTATGGAAAAATATGTCTTTGCTGTTTATCCTCTAGGTCTTTCACTCAAAATATTCACAAAAATATTACCTTTTCATTTGAGTAACATTTATTGTAAGAAAAAAAAAAAACATTACAATTTTTTTTATATTTTTCCCAAAAACCATGTGTGCCACAATGATTGGCACCCCTAGAAAAATCTTATAATTAAAATCTAACTAAAGTAAATTTCCAGTCATGTTTTACATTTTTAAGTTCACCTGTTTGATAAGGAACTCTTAAGAGGTCAACCATGACTTCCTGTTCCACTGGCATACAAATATGAGGTGACATAGGCCTAATTCTTTTAGTCATTAATCACTATGGGAAAGACCCAAGAACACAGTTGCGATGTGCAATGAAAAGTTGTTGAGCTGCACAAATCAAGAAATGGACACAAGAAAATCTCTAAACAGTTGAAAATACCCATTTCCACTATCATGGAAATAATTAAGAAGTTTAAAGCCACAGGAGATGTTTAGAATCAGCCTGGAAGAGGACGTGTGTACATTGACCCCACACACCGTGAGAAGGATGGTTTGACTGGCAAAATAATCTCCAAGGATCACAGCTGGAGAATTGCAGACATTAGTTGAGTCTTGGGGTCAGAAAGTCTCCAAAACTACCATCAGACGCCACCAACATCACCACAAGTTGTTTTGGAGGGTTGCCAGAGCCTCTGCTGTCAATCAACAACATACTAAAGCGCCTACAGTTTGCCAAATGTAAGTCAGACTTTTAAAGGGACCGAGTTATATGGTCAGATGAGACCAAAATAATGCTTTTTGGCAACAAACAACAAAGGTGGGTTTGGGGTAGACAGAAAGATAGCCATACAGAAAAGCACCTGATACCAACTGTGAAGTATGGTGGCAGATCTTTAATGTTGTGGGGCTGTTTTTCTTCCAAAGCCCCTGGACATCTTGTTTGGATACATGGTATCATGGACTCCCATCAAATACCAGCAGATATTCAATGAAAACCTAACAGCCCTCCAGTAAGCTTAAAATGGGCCGTGGTTGGACCTTCCAGCAGGACAATGATCCGAAGCATACCTCAAAATCAAGACAAAAATGGTTCACCGACCGCAGAATAAAGGTTTTGCCATGGCCATCACAGTCCCCCGACCTAAACCCCATATAAAATCTGTGGGATGAGCTCAAGCGGAGTCTACAAGCGTTGACCTCAGAATACAGACACTGTATGTAGGAATGGTCTCAGATCCCGTGCCGTGTGTTCACCAACCTCATCACGCATTATAGGAGAAGACTCAGAGCTGTTATCTTGGCAAAGGGAGGCTGCACAAGACATTAAATTAAGGGGTGCCAATAATTGTGGCACACATGTTTTGGAGAAGAATATTTATTTAACGTAAAAAAAAAAAACATTCTTTCAATTATTTTACCTCAATGAAAAGGTAAGATTTTTTATGAATATTGAAGACCAAGAGGATAAACAGCAAAGACATATTTTTTCATAGCCTGTTTGCTCATATTCACTAGGGGTGCCAATAATTGTGGAGGGCACTGTATACATTTTACAGCACACAAATGTTTAACATGGGGGCATTATTGGCTATACTTGATTCCATCTGACAATAGCCTAGGTAATTGGTGTCATCCCCTCAAAAGTTTGAAATGAATGGCATGAGAAGTTCAGAAATAAAGGCTTTTCCTTGACACTGGTTAAAAATTAACAAAATAGGCATGATAAGCAACATCACTCTTTGCAATCTATTAAAGGTTCGCCTTAGGCAGAGAAACTCGGAGCACTTCTCAGTAGGTGACAATTAGTTTCACTCTCTCTTTGTTTATTCCCCTTCCCGATAAGAAAAAAACATTGAAACATAAGAAAAAAAGAACATGAGCTGGAATTGCCAACTTGTTGACAGACCTCTCCAAAAGTAGGGTATAATGTTATGATGTGCGTCTAAATGTCACGTGATTACGTGTGAACTACCTTCGTAACATGTAATGAATTTTAAAGTTACATAGAAATGCTACAAAGTATCTGTGAGATCCAGGGCCCGCGTGGCTTGACATTTTTAAAATTACCAGGTCCAGCAAATGAGCTTGTCGCTTCAAAATCTACTATAACTGCTATTATTTCTGTAAACTTAAAAAGGCTAATGTTAGATTTTACTCTGTAGGTTACTCTAAAAGAAATAAGGTCGAAAGTCTTTCACTTACCGCTTAATGTCTTTTTTTTTGCTCTTTCGAATTAACCTGAAAACAAGGTTTGTGCTTTCGTTTAGGCTACTTCGCCTACATTCAGTTTTGAAGCGCCATGATACCGCAATGGCTTGTGGGAGTGTGTTTCAACTTTTGCTGATTGCTTTGCCTGATTTGGGATCAGGGTTCAATGCAGATTGATCACAATGTTTCCGGTCTGACGTTACATCCGTGAGACTTGCAGGTTTTCATTTTTTTTCATGTCCTACGTAACGTTAAACTGAATCTCACTGTTCTCACTAAAACGGATTTTCACTCCCAATAGTAGGCTATAGAATAATAATAACAAGTTCATAAGAGCCAAGTTCGCACTGTGAAGCTCACTATGTCTGACTAGTTTGGGCCAGGCAACAATGTTTCAATATTCAGCATCACCGAACAACTTCTTATCTCGAAGCCCTAACAACACCTTTTTTCGAAATGCCTCACAAAAGTAACACTATGCTTGCACATTTGGTCTTTTGTTTGTGAGTGTGGGTGGCGGGGATAGCTCAGGGATCACGTTAACTCGACAGGTAGCCAGCCTAAGCCCGGGTTTATTTCAACAACAACGTTTTACGCGGATGTCACGAATGATTTGTTAAAAACGGAGAAAACAAAACAAACTGCAAATGAGTGAATGTTTATCAAAATGCATATTTCTGTAGGCTACATTTCGTAGGCTACTACATCGATTTCCGTTTAAATGTAGCCTAAGTAAATAACATTATTTAAACACTGCGAGTAGGCTGTTAACTTGAGGCAAGTGGGATAACTGAACGAGTTGAGGGGTCGAAATCTCAGAACCCGTGTTGGATATCTTATTGTGATGAGGCTGGTGCCTGTGAAAGGTCAATAGTTACACAAAACTCGAGCAAGTCTGTCAGGGCCATAAACGTAAACAGGAACAGAATGTGACTATCTCGAATGTGTATGGTTACATTTCAGAAGCTCCACCCAAAGGGTGTGTTTAATGACGTTCGTTGACGAGTGATGGGTCTTCTGACGATAAACAAACCTGCGTAGGAGAACATTTCAAAACAGAACCTTTCAAGGGTGGTACATAAGTTCACTTCGCATTTCAGCAAGAATTGTTATTAGGTCTACATAACAGGTAACTGATTGAACATTTCATAGCCTGTCTGAGAACTGGTGTAAACTGTAACTAACTGTGTATTTTCCACAGACTGGCTGTTTCTTTGTTCTTGTTCTCATTGCTGTTGTTGCATGCCCACGAAATATCTTCGATTTGTAAACAGTCTCGATAACAAAGCGTTATCACTGCGTTTTACTAGGCTAGAAACAAGGCTATTTTGCTAAATCTAACTAAATTCTAATTCAAATGCAGGATACCGAATATCAACAATGTCATAACGGTTGATATTTATTTGTTATTAGCCTGTGATACGCCTTTGTAACTGTTAAGTGATCATTCTTTGAGTAAGCCTAAATCGTCTTCATAGAATAGATAGAAAAGTCTTTATCCATAGATAACTAACATAGATAAGCACTGGTAAACACACTAGTTAAAAAAAGGTCATTAGCTTGCTACAGCTGATCGCTCCTTCCTGTACAGTTGCTTGCCAAAAGTCGGCTCTATTACAGTACAGCTGATGAGGTGGACTTCTGTTCCCATGCCAAGTTTCAAAGTGTAAATGGCTTACCTTGGGTTACCATTGCTTACCTTGAGTCCGTAGACCTATAGACAAGTGTGATGTTATATTGTTATTGCAGAGGAATTGATGTAGGCTATCACGTCACCAAACAAAAACAATTATATTGAAACATTCTTGAGGATGTTGCATGCAAACTGTCGAATGCAGCTTGGCATATCAGTGCATGTCACCACTAAGCAGTCTGTTGGCTGTCATTGGAGACTGCTCCCCATTCTGGAGCGAGACACAACAGTTAATTAAATATAGCTTGCATACATGAGAGAACATACAGATTTTATGATAGAGGACCATTTCGACTTCTATGTTACCCCTTTTGTCATATTCTAGTCTAATCTGATTCTATTTAAAGTGTTCAAGATAAGTTCATTTCAGAACTTTATCAAAACTCATCCTTAATCGGGAAAGGAATTTAAGGAGCTGATTAAAATAAACTGGGGGTAAAGGACACCAAGCTAAAGGCCAGTCAGCTTACGTATGTCTGCCAAGAGCTATAACCACTCCAGACATAAGCAGAGAAGTGCAAGCTGCTTTCTGTTGTGATTATTCAAGATGGCTCTAATTTCCTGTATGACACACTTCTTTCCATTAGTAATTTCCATATTCTTATATCAGGTGTGATCTGGTGGGGTATCCCATGTATGTGGTTTAGTGACAATTTTGGGTTAGTTGACTAAGAGCAAGTGGTTATCCTCCTTATTGAAGAGCCATAGGGCTTTTCTAGTAGTTGGAGCTAACTTGTCCAGGGCTGTCACTAAACCACAAACTTGGGATACCCCCCAGGGATAGTTATTGCAAACAGACCCCAAACAACATGGGAGACTTTCTCAAACCTGTAGATGGCGCCATAATCCACCATTGTGGTAATTGCAGAGTTCCATAGGAAGTGGCACTCCAAGAACGTCTTCACAATTATGATTGGAAAGTTACTCTCCCACATCCTTGGAAACATGGAGGAGGATGCCAATATAGAAGGCAAGTGTGTTCAGATTGAAAACGGCGAGGACCTAATGGAGTATGACGACGGTGAATGGATCATAATCAACGTCCATGGTGAGTCAAACAACATGTTGATATCTACAGACGGTTCATAAAAACAGTTCAGTCACCTTGAACAGTGTCACCTTATAATAGTATAATTTCAGCATTTAATGAAAAATGATATATTGGACATAGCCTGTGCATACTCCTTTCGCATAGCCTTAGCTCGTTTGTTACAATACTTTATGTAACGTTGTCTTTTAGAGAGTCAGTCCCTGACTTCTGCTGAAGTGGACCCTCTTGAGAATCTTCTGATTGAGCATCCAAGCATGTCTGTGTACAATATGATGTCACAGAGACCAGACGAGGAAGATATCACGTCAGATGAAGAAGAAGAGGGATCTCCCAGGTGTGTAAAATGTTCATCAATAAGGAGTTTCTGTCCAAAAGTATTGAACTAACTGGCCAATAGCCTTGCACTGCTAATACCAACAACAGTACAGCATGCACTGATAAAAGCTAACTAGTGTGGTAAGTCAGTCATTTTGGAATGTTGTACTGTAAAAGCTGTTTTTATGGAATTTTGTGTCAGCAGAGTAAATAGCCTGGGCAACAAGTGAGAAACAGACATATTTACCTCTCCTTATATTACCCTGTGTAAGCACAATGAATGTGAAGATGTTATAAAAAAATACGTCTTATTGTCATATTAAATTAGCATATGTCATTTGTAACTGTAATGAATGAAGGCAATGATGGGACATAAACTACTGTACTGAATGGTTTAAAAACAACTATTATATGGGGTAAACACAGCCTGATTTCTAAGGCTGTGAGAAAAAACAACAGGATGCTGTCAGGCAGCCAGGAGATAAGAGATAGTTGTTGCTGTGGAGCTGTGTAAAATGGCTGTTTGTACATGTCAGAAAATATGTTTGATTTAGATCTGGATTTAGAGTGCTCCTACCACTGGTAAAGCAGCTTCCCATGCCTATTACAAGAGCTGAGGTTATTTTCAGTGTCATGTTTTCAGTTAGTTAAGCCTGGGGGCTTTTCTGTAATAATGTGACTATCTCTGTAGGCCTATGCCCTTTAGACGCCACCTGTTGTGGAGGCTTGCTGGGTGGGGAGGCCCCTTGCCATGCAGTGCTAGCATGCTCTCCCAAATGGAGCGCAGAAAGTTGTCCCGAAGCGGCATCCAGAGGCAGAACCTTGCACGGATTCGCTTCTCACCAGCCGAACGTCGCCATGGCTTCTTCAAGCAGCCCTGTCAACGCCTCTACAACTACTGAGCTCTCCTGGAAGCTCTCCGACCTACAACCACTGAAATACAGATCTTTGAGCTCTGACTTGACCCTGACCACAGCAAGAATAACAAGGGTAATAATAGGCGTTTGTGATGTACCGTGTAGTGAGGTATATGCTGTGTAACATATCTCAATACATTGAATCAATAGAGGACATTTTCCGATGACATTATTGTAAAAGTACAATGCTTATTAACTCAGTTACTGTGTGATACAATTCGGCAACTTAAAGCGGAATAGGCTGAAGTTGACCTCACGGGTTTTCTACAAAATAGAACCGGTTCTTTTTGTATTGGGTGTATTTGGTTACAGATCTTTAATGTAACTGTGATATATTGTTCTGAAATCTTTAATAATACCTTTTATTCTGAATATGTCAAAAACTCAAAAAATTAGCAAGTGAATTTCTTTTCTTTTGAATGTAGTAGTAAAGTGCAGTTACTGCTGAAACCACTGATGCACTGCGTAGGGTTTGAGTGTGTAAAAGACATTTCATTTTTGTAATTGCTAAATTGTTGTGTGGCCTGAAATGTTTGCTTCTTAAGTTTCTGCTTTTGCAAAAATCATGTATATATTGATGAAAAGTCATTTTGTATTACTGAGTATAAATTTGATAAAACACCATTCTGAAAAAAAAGAGTAAAATAAATATGTTTTCATACATTTATTGTGTATTTCAGCTTTATCATTTTGTTTCAGGGATCCTTATGCATTGGATAACATACATTTTTGCCATGAGCTGAAGCTTGTTTTTGTACAGTTGTATTTAACTAAAACAGCCATAGAGATACACGGTCATCGACCAGGATACTATGTAGTGCTTCACTTCCGGAGTTCATCCACCCTTCCCATGAACCGTTTCACCCTTTCTGGGTCCACTGCATTGGCCCAATGGCCTCCTCTTTTGAAGTGGGAGCCAATGATCATAGCATTTGCATCAAGGTAGTGTTGCACATTATCTTGAGTCACCCCGGAGCCTATCAGCACTGGGATTCCCACAGCCTGTGCAACCTCTGAGAAGAAATGAAAACAACAATACTGCTGAAATCTGATTGGCGATTATTACAGTCTAGAAATGAGAAGCTATTTGGACCGACTCAGCATCTGTGGCCGTGATGTCTAAGCTTGCTTCCAGTTCAATTGAGTTCTACTGGCAACTCCCGTCCCCCAGCTGACCACAGAACCACTCTAATGGAAGAGCACCAAGGGGGTGACAGGCAGCCTTCCAAACAAGGCAGCAGGGCTGGGCCTGTTCTCCATGCCTGTGTGTTTACAGCCCTGCATGCTCACCAGCCATCTGGAAGCGGGATTTAAAAATAGCCGGCAATGTTGGTGTCTATATTAGCTTGAGCAGGCCTGCAGAAGGAGTAGACAGGGAGCGGGACGTGTGCCCATGGCTGGCCCTCTCTGGGACCAGACTGTACAGCATCTTATCTCCCCAGGCAGGGCTGCTCTTTATAAGGTCAGTGGGCCAGCTTCATGGGCATGGCAGGCTTTAAGGAACAGAACTAGAACCTAAAGGTCTGCCCCAAAAAGGCACAAATAAGTAAACAGACAGCATATGGTGATCGCGTGAAGAACTAAATTGCACTAATACATTTGGACATTGGAGGTTTGGTTGCTGTGGAAAAGCTGACAATGTCAGCACAAGAGTGGGCATGTAGGCGGTTGGGAGTGGTTTGTTGAACAGAGATAGACACAGCATTACATTCCTAATACATGAGTGTATTTGTGTGTCACCATATGCATGTGAATGAGAAAGAACAATTGACTGAGAAAAAAAAGAGACACATTTCTGACTGAGAGCTGCCTGTTTTGAGTAAAGGGACCAGCTGATCTACAAAATGACCATCCACAGCCCACTGGTTCTTAGTGTGTATGGGTAGCAAACTCTACAATGAACTTTTAGTGACTATAGCTGAGCTATCAGTAACTATGCTACTTGGTAAGTACTAACTGGTTTGATGAACTAAACTTTTTACCCTGTTGACTTTATGTTTGTGCAGTATACTTTCTCTAAGTGTGTAATCTACATACTCTTGTGACTGACATTGTAGACATCAGGGGCCGTATTCACAAAGAATCTTAGGGCTAAAAGTAGCTCATAAGTGGCGAATTTAGGAGAAACTCCTAAAAATAATGGGCGTGTCAGTCTTAAATGTAGGACTCCTAATTTTTTTTACTAAGAGCAATTCACAAAATATTTTATCCCTAAAAGTAGCACCTAAGTCTAGGACAGCTTAAAACTCCTCATGAGGACTCCTAAGTCACTAAGACCTATTCACAAAAAGTCTTAAAATGGCTGAAGCCAGACGCAACGTGTTGGAGACAATGAACGACTCTGAATTGTTGAGAAGATATCGCTTAAACCGTGAAGGCATCAACATTTTACTAGAATTAGTGTGGGATGCAATCACGTCTCCAACTAACCGAAACAACCCAATCAGTCCGGAAGTTAAATGTTTGATAACATTAAGATTTTTAGCTACGGGGAAAATGCAACTTTGCAACGCAGACGACTTCAGAATATCGCAATCATCAGTAAGCCGATTCATTCATCAAACAATCACCGCACTCTGTAGACCACACATTGTACAACAGTTTATCCGGTTCCCTTTGGACAATCGCCTACTTCAAAGGATCAAGGTCAATTTCATGGCGATTGCAGGAATGCCCGGTGTCGTGGGTGCCATCGATGGAACACACATTAAAAAAATTGCTCCATCCAGAGATGAGGAGGTCTTTGTAAACCGCTAAAAAGCTACATTCAATTAATACACAGATAGTGTTTGATCCAAATTTCACAATCATGGATATTGTTGCGAAGTGGCCTGGATCTACTCACGATTCGCGCATTTTAATGGAGAGCGGTCTGCGCCAGCTTTTTGAGCGGCACCATGTACCTGCTGGATGCCACTTGTTGGGTGACAGTGGCTATCCATGCAAGACATGGCTTTTGACACCCTTCCTCAATCCACAACCGGGAGCACAGTTGAACTACAACATGTAAGTATACGCATGAGGCCTATTTTGGTGACACAATTCAAATACGCTCATGTGGAACAAAATCTCGCAGTCATCGACAGAGCGACACACGGCAGGGAATGAAGCATTTATGTTAACATATATGTCCTCCCATGCCTCACGCTTCTTTTTTGTGGTCACCCCACAGCAAAATTTAGCTTTTATAACCCCCCTCCTCTCCAGCACACACTGGGCCAACAGGAGCAGTTGGTCCTGTCCTGGGACCAGTTCGGCTTTCTCTTACGTCTCGCCCTCGTTTCGTCCATCATGACAGGAGGACTTAAAGAGCCGTATGGACTGATATTTGAAGTGTTTAAGGGCTGGAAATATGCTGATTACCTAATAGTTTGCAGGGTGCTTTAATTATTACTTCTTTGATTTCATGCAATTTCCGTGTTTTTTTCGGCAATTTCTCTTTCTCTTAACGTGCAAAGCGTCATTCTCGTTGGATGCACAAAATTGTCATCATGCGTGTGCATTCTGCTAAGTGCACTGTCCATTACTATTTAATATGACTTCATTTGAAGCCTAGGTTATTCTCTTATTTTCTGTTGATTTAGTGGGATCGTTAGGGGGATGTTAGGACTGAGTTTTGAATGAGAGCGCCTGTCAGCAACCAATCACCGTGCGCACCGCTTCTAAACTCGTGCATGAGAATTGACGTCATCCATAGCAACGGAGTTTTTATCTTAAGCTTAGGAGTTGGTATTATCCTTAGTATGAGTAGGTCTCAGAGGCGTTGTGAATCACTTTTAAGAAATTGCTCCTACGTAAAATGTTTTAGCGCGAGTTAGGAGCACTCCTAGTGGTAAGATAAGAGGCTTTGTCAATACAGCCCCAGGTTTAGAGCAACTTCCGTCAGTATTGGCAACTTTGTGAGCTATAGGGGTCAGTCAGTTTGACATTAACTATCTAAAAACAGGAATGGTAACACTTTTATTGGAACAGTATTAAGTCAAATCACTATCTCCTACTGGTGGATAATTCAAACCAGTCATCTTGACAACGGTCCTGTTATAGTTATCTGGTGCTGCATGGCTCTCAAGATCACCTGTTCCACTGTGATAGATCACATCCTCTTGGAGCACAAGACATGACTCACTCATCTCAACATTTTGGAAATAGTGTTTTCTAAAAAATGACATGGGTGAAATGAACCTAAGCACTAGACCAGTGGTTCTTAACCTTATTGGAGGTACTGAACCCTGCAAGCTTCATCAGTGCATTCACCGAACCCTTCGTAATTGGAAACATAGAATATGATTTCTTCAAAACATAGGTATATATAATAACAGCCCGACATTACTAGTGTGAACCGGGCTATGCTGTGTGTGTGTCTTGCCCCATGCCGAACCCCTGAGAGTGATTCAAAGAACCCCTGGGGTTTGATCGAACCCAGGTTAAGAACCACTGAACTAGACCGTTATTCTGTCACCAATGCATTTCAAAAATATCCCAGTACTAAATGTCAGCTGATCTCTCAGCGTACAGTGCATTTATCACTGACAGAATGACCCGTCCCCAACCCTGGCAGCCTGCAAGGACAACGTAGTAACTGGTGTGCTTTTCAGCATTGCAGACATACAGAACACAACAGGGTAGGGTTGCATTTAGACCCTAAATAGCAGCCGGTAAACCCCAGTTGACCCTAGTTAGTAGTGACCCTGATAAATATAAATATGCAAAACCTAAGATCCCTCCTCTTTTTTATAGAAGAAACAGTAGCACTGCATGTTTGGTACAACAAAAGGCAAAAGACTGGTTGGGTCTATCAAATAATACAATGTTAGTATGATAACATACAAGACTCACCTCTGAGTTCAACGGGATCAGCCTGAACCCCAGTGGCTGTTCCTGTTATGACGAGTCCATCCGAGAGAAAGAACTCTGCAGCTTTGGCAGTGTCAACGATGCTAACATCAGCTGTTATAGAATGGGAGCTGAAGCACAATTTATGTTACTACCCCTGCTGTTTGATGGGATGCTGTTTTTTCTGCAATGTTCCTAAACATAAAACGCATCTTCTATCAGTCATCCATACTAATATCCACAGAAGGGGCTACTTGTTTTTGCCACTCTGTATTTGAGTGCTCCTGTTAGATTTACCTGTGTTTCTTCTTAATATCAGTGAAGATCTGGAGATGGTCTGCTCCTATTTTCTTGCGGTAGCGCAAAAGATCACCAGCACATGCATTCAGTAGACCCTCATCAGCCACATGTGAAAATACATATCCTTCCGCTCGGATGAAATTCAAACCTTGGTTAAAGTAAGTAATTTCCATCAGTAAGCCACAAATGATGTCAACCATACAAAGAAATGGCAAAAATAGTGTTTCACAGATAACACAATTTATGCTGATCATCCTTATTACAGGGCAATCTTGTTTTCAGTTAGTCACATAAACATCCAGCTATAACAGAATAACTTTTGAAGAAAACCAGCATCTCAGTAGTCACCTGAAGCAAGTGCTATAGCCAATGCTGGTTGATTTGCGGCAGACAAGACCTGGACTCCAAGTGGCAAGGATGGACAGACACGTCTCACTTCAGCACATATGGCTGTCATGCTGGCACAGATCTCTGGTCCAACATCAAACGTGTACGGAATATCATGCATGTTCTCAATTATCAATCCATCCTGCACATGAGGCATACAAACATTCAGTAGGCTTCCGTCAATAGGCCTATAATGTGTGTTCCATACTGTCCATAAAACAACTGCTTCTATGGCTAACAGGACTTCAATTATATCATTATTAAATCAGACAAAAAAAATATTGAATGTTTTATTATGGGTTTAGGGTCTCTAGTGCCTTTGTGGGATTTCAGAATGTAAACAAAATATCTAAAACACTCCTAAAAACTGATTGAGGTATGGACTACAATTTCTGAAGTCAACTGAAAGGACTGAGTGAAACCCTTTCGAACTGTAGCCTATAGCTGTTTAAACCACACAATTGTAGGTGCTCTTACGACTCCTGCACTCTGGTAAATTTCCACTTCACGGCAGGCCTCCTCGATTATCTCCGACAAGGTTGCAGTGTTTAAGGGAGTGCCTGTAGAGAAAGCAATGTCAAACATAGGTAAGAGTGTAACCTTTCACCCCAAACCACGCAATAGTCCGGCTGGTACCCCGTTGATTCCTCCATCCAGGAAGTTTTTCCACAAGTTATAAAGCTATGGTTTTCGCTAACTACCCGCGGTTTCGCTTTCCTCAGTAGGTCTTTCTCTTTGGACACAGCCCGCCCGCGGATACGGGGGCACTAATGTATTTAATTTAATAGACCTACCTGGGAGAGCCCGAACATGGATCATCCCAATCACCACTGATTTTAAACGCCCAAATAGCTCGACAAACTTCATTATCAACAGAGGACGAGATATGAAAATAGGTATTATTTTGAGGGAGTTCGTATGACAGGGCAAAGTTTATTTGGGCGGGACTGTTCTTATCTGCCTATTTTGCACGACAGCCATTCCCAGGTCATCTAGCTTTTCATTCATCTCTGAATCTATGTATGAAAGATCCCCCCAAATGTAGTCTTCAGCAATAACATTTAGAGATTCCTCCTCCTGCTGTTGACTGTCGTCATCAGTAAAATATTTGCATAAATGGGGAGCACCCATTTAACGACAAAAAAATGACCTACATCGCGGTTTTAGCAGTATGACATTCCAAGCGGTCAATAGTACTGGATGTCGTGTTTCGATTTTGAACAAAATTTCGTGCATACCACAAGATTTCGAGGTTTTTTTCAAGAAAACATTCCTTTTGTTTACTTCTATGTTTCACTAGCCACGCGGTGCAAAAAGCAGTTCCGGATTCCTGGTGCCGCCCTCAATCCGTCAGCTCCCTTTCCACGCCTCTTTTTTTGCCGGCAAAAATACGAAAAAATGTACCCCTATCAATTCATATCAAAGAATTAATGTATGTATGTTTTATTTTCAATATAAATAGATAGTACCTAATATACTTGTATATTTGTCTTATAGTTTGTGAATTTGTGATGTTAATTCATCTGAATGAATTTTCCTTCAGAGGTTTTTAAATCACCCGCTCTGACGGCCCCTTTTCTATGGCTGCGTAGACCGGGGCAGTTTATAAGATGAGGCGCAAACTTCTCGCGCCAGCACAGAACAAGCAAGCTGTTGAGTGTATTGGGTCTGGGCTCTGTGGTATTAACAAAGGCCACACATCCATTTACAATGGTGTTCTAAGACATTTCACCATACTTTTACACAAGAAATAACACCCTGTGGACTATTTCGTGGGAGCATCTTTTTGAGGTAAGAATCATTGCTTCCTACTCGTTTGAGCCTCGTCAGGGCAGAGTTGGTTTTGAAACGTGAAGCCTTTACATTTTTCTATAAATGTAAACATGCAGAAATCCTTGTTAACAGGATTCCGGTCTGATGACTTTATATTTTTTTTGACGAAATGCTGAACAAAGGATGATTTTGGTAATGGAAGGATCTTTATTGGCTCGGCCATTTTCTGACTCTCCTGGATTTAGCAACAGCTAAGAGGGGAAGTTCTCTTAAGTTTTACGAAAGTTGGCTATAGTTTCAAGCCATCTAGCTTGAGCGATACTAAAATATAGAATCTAAACGACCTCAATCTTGTATTTGATGTATTTCTCGCTGTATTTTGAACAGTTTCCCTCCTTTTAACATTGTGTCTCTTTCCACTTCCCCGCGCCTAGAGCCTTGCGTCTGTGCGTAACTTTGTGCTTTGTGAATGGAGATAAGTGGTGGGGGTTGGGAAACGTATGGTTTTAAATATACGAAAATAAATCACAATCCAATGTTTGTGTCCACAGGCTCTCCTTATTCCAGAGTAACACACGTGGGAATATAATGCCAAGAAAAGGGTACGTTTTGGTTTCACCCATTTTGATCAAAATGGTTTGGAGAGTTGCAGCTGTGATCTTAACTTCTAGCCAGTTGGCTAGTAGGCTAATGCATCCACGATGGTGTAAGTTTTCACTTGCATATTTCATGAAAATATGTTTTCTTACAAATGTTAGGCAAACGGTGGAGTCAGACCTCGCAGTTGATGTCCCCAATGTAAAAGCAACGCGACCACGAAAAAGAAAGGCAGATGTTGCTATTGTAAGTATGGCCTTTTAGTACGGGACACTTAGGTGTGGTGGTAGTATGTGTGTGTTACCTTGGAATTGCTCTGGCACTGGACAACCCAAAGTAACTATACTTATCTTAATCCCCAGCACTTACCAGACCCAGATGAAGAAGTGGTGGAAATGACCAAAAAGAAACAATGCGGACCACAGGTAACATAACCACTATTCTAAATCTGAAGTTTCAGTTCAGCATGGCTCTTGGAGTTGAGCTTTTGAGTATTTCTACCTACCTCCCTGAAGAGACCTTTTATTGTATTGTAGTGGCAGACTGCACTGTTCATGCACTGAATATAGGTGTACCAACAACAGGATGTGGTGGCTCAAACATGTATTTGTCATCAGTGTTATGCATTGGTTCAAAGTGTTCAAAGTGTGTTTAGACCCGTCCCAGTTGCCGCCTTGCCTTTTCTGTTGAGGCTTGGAAGCCTTCACTAGCAGTAGATGTTTGTGTTTGTTGTTATCTGGTAGGGTGTCCTGCATATCTTTCTCATTCCTCCTCTTCCTACCCAGGCGTGGAATCCTGACATAGCTGACACTAATCCATTCAAGCGGATCCCCACACCTGACGATAAAGTCGAAGAACCTGCTAACGATGGGGGATTTGCCGGCTGCCATTTCAGAAAAATTCATGTCACTCCTACAAGGTCTTCCCCTCTGCCTAACCTTCGGTGAGTCTCAAATGAGATTGATTGGAAGCTAAATGGCAAAGCTATCGGTGTTGTCCCTATACCAATTCAAATCATATTGGCTTTGGCCAGCAGGTTTTGTGATCTAACCAATGTACAGACAGTTTCTAAATGTCAGTTGATATGTTGAAGTTTAGGTCTAGGCATAATATTCTTACCCACACAACCAACCATTTTGTGAAATGTATGCATGTGTATTAATATCTAGAACCACAATAATGAATCATTTGATATCTGGATTTGCAGCTGGGCAAGCAAAGATGATGTCTGGAACAATCTTTTGAAGAAGGATGAAGCCTACACCCATGACACTCGTGTCATGGATAGACACCCTAGACTTCAGCCCAAGATGAGGGCAATTCTACTGGATTGGCTGATGGAGGTGCGTATTCCCTCTAATACAAATAGCTTTGAGAAGTACAGTGAAGTGATTCTTTGAATCCAACCACTTGTCAGGTCTGCAAGTGTCAGAGGATGGTAGGTTTTTTTGTTATGACCAGTTCCTCTTTGTCTACTGAGGCATACTGTACATGTGAGCGGCAACTGATTTCATGTGAACATGGTGAATTGGCAAACTTTCATTCAGTACTGGTAATTTCATGAAAAACAAGAACATCAAATGGCAGATCCTTGTGTTTTTAACTGGTGTTTCCTTGGCATTAAATATATATATTTCATGAAACTGTTTTCTTTCCTAGGTGTGTGAAGTATATAAACTCCACAGGGAAACGTTTTATCTGGCCCAGCACTACTTTGACCGTTTCATGGCCACACAGACAGACGTGTTGAAAAGCACACTGCAGCTCATCGGCATATCCTCTCTCTTCATCGCTGCAAAGATGGAGGTATGCTATTGCTTCCATTGCCTCCAGCATTTACAGACGGCTCACTTAGCCCTTTAGAATTTAATTTAATTAAAGGGATTGGTTGTAATGGCATGCCAAACCTCTGCGATCTGGCAGGAAATCTACCCTCCCAAGCTACACCAGTTTGCCTACGTTACTGATGGAGCCTGTATGGAGGAAGAGATCTTGACCATGGAAATCATAATCATGAAGGTAACACGATTTAGCTGTATTTGCTTGATTCTTATTTCTTCTTTGATGGTTTTGTTTTGCATTCATGTGTTTAGACCCTGTCTGAAGCTTAATCTCTCTCCTTCTTTGTAATTTACACAGGAACTTAACTGGAGTCTGAGTCCTCTGACACCAGTGTCCTGGTTGAACATCTATATGCAGGTGGCCTACCTGAAAACAGAGGAAGTCCTCATACCTCAGTACCCAGAGGCAACATTTGTCCAGATTACAGAGGTATGTTTACATTTGACTTCCCCAAGCTTTTCAGGTTTAAACTAGGGCGCTTTTCAACAACAAAGTAGGAGAAAGAATTCCGGTAAGGCTATATCACACTGCTGTAGCTGATGAAAAGCTGATGGGTGAAAAGCCGATGACAGATCAGGGGAAGGGAGTGGTTATGAGCTCCATTCTGTTGTAATATTTGAGGGGTTTTGTTTCCGGTGGCCTTGTGTGGCTTGTTTTCTTACTTTTTTTTTACCAGCCTAATATCTTCATGATTTGTATTTTCTTTTCCAGTTATTGGACCTGTGCACATTGGATGTTAAAAGCCTGGAGTTCACCAGTGGTCTGCTTTCAGCCTCGGCTCTATTTCATTTCTCTTCGCTGGAGCTCGTGGAGAGAGTTTCAGGTAAACAGTGCAGTGATGAGTCCTTGTGTAATGGTGTCTTTCCAAGTTCTGTTTAGTTTCTGATATTTCTTTGAGCTCAACCTTATCCCCATCCTCCTCTATAGGTCTTGAGTGGAGTGACTTGGAGAAGTGTGTGAAATGGATGGTACCGTTTGCCATGTCGATCAGAGAAATGGGTAGCTCTGGTCTCAAGACCTTCAAAGGGGTTCCCCCGGAAAACATGCACAACATTCAGACTCATGCGGCCTACCTGGAGTGGCTGGTGAGTTCACGTCTTTGTCCACCCAAATGTTGTGTGCACTGTAGCCGACTGCTAATGTAATGTATTTGGTTTCAGAGCACAGCCAATAGCATGGTCTTGACTCTTTTTAGCGTGGTTTTGATTTCTTGAATCGGCCTTCACCTCACTTTGTTGTGTCCCCCCCCCTCCCCTCGTTTTAGGGTAAGGTGTACACGTATCAAGTGGTAGACGTGGAGCGCAGCCAGAGCTCACCTGTTCCCTCTGGGGTGCTTACACCGCCACCCAGCAGTGAGAAGCCTGACTGCACGGTGCCCTGAACCCTCAGACTGATGATGGACTGAACCGTTGACCGGCAAGGGAGAAAGGCCTGGATGAGGCGCTAACGTTCCAGCACACTCAAACACAACTCACAGATTACCTGAAATGTGCACAAGACTTTCAAATATCCCATATATATTTTTAAGCAGACTTGAATTGACTCCTGTTGAGAGTTGTGATTTTTGTATTACTTTGACAATTGATTTCTGTTTTTATGGAAATTTTAAAAATTGAATATATGGTGAAAAGGACGTGTACTCAAGCAACACGAAGCTGTATCTCCTACCGGGGGAGAAATCCAAACTCAGAGCTGTTACGGGTTCTGACTGCTGCTAAAGAGGGTAGGGTACAGATGGACAGATGGAAAGATGAAAGCAGAAGACCCTGCCCAGATTTGGGTGAGTCGTGTGGCCCATGCTGCCTCACTGCCATTTTGGACTTCGAAGATGTTACTGGCAGGTTGCTGGTGAGACTAAGTGGACCAGCTGCCAAACCAGACCAGAGGAAAAGCCAGCTTCAGAAGCTCAGACTGTGGACTCTTATTTAAGATTGACTCGAACGGGACGGTTCCCCTGCGAGTTTGAATTTACCAAAATGAACAATTTCATTTTTTTAATTTTTTTTTTTTAATGAGATGCTGCTACTTTTTTTGTGTAATGTTTTTAAATAAAGCTCTGTCTCAGACAGCATTTATGTTTTTACTCAAGCGTGTGTGAACTTCTGTTATCTCAAGATTTTAGTAAAGATACTTACAGTGGACTTATGTGTAAGCGGAGTCCAATTTAACGAAAATGTGATGACCCATGTGTTCAGTGCCTTAGTGCTGTGATTATTCAAAATCACGTTTGTAATAGTCTGTCTACGCAGCAGAGGTGAGATTCAGCCGTGACCTGGATGGTAATGGCAATTTTTCACTCATGTAAAGCCTCAACATGCTTATCTTTCATCAAAATTCACTTCTATGTCAATAACTTGCATTTATTCATTAACTTGTGTAGGAGCCATTTTGTCGACAAGGAGGGCAAAAAAAAATCCTGTTTAAAATGTATTTGAAAAAATAAGTATTAAAACAATGACTTGTTATATTTAGTCCTATTTGGCATCAGCACATATCCAGATGTTTGCATGGAAGTTGTTTGTCAAAATGTGTGTACATGTCACAAAATGGTGTATTTGCATTGCAGGCCCTGTAATGGCTGTCTCACTAAGACAGAGGGTGCCCTCTGCTTGTGGCCTTGTGGTGTTTGTGCTTGTGAGTGTCTGATGAACATGGGATTGATCCACTAGATGTCAGTGTGATGCTGCGTCTGTCAGATGTGCTCATGGAGCAGGCAGGATTGAGGTGTGTTGGGGACTGATTTCCTCAACAGATGCTGCAGAGACAAGGGTAATTCATTACATTATACACTAGCTAGTGCTCTGGTGCCTCAGCTTGGCATGGTTTCTGTTTCAGTCTGAGGTGACAGTTAGCACAAGCCATTCCTATTATGCCAGTATATTTAAAATGCATCCTGACAAAGACACTAACTCATTTCATTTTCCACCTGAAAGATTAAAGTACGACTAGTTGTTGCTTGAATGAGGTTGTACCCATTCACATATTGCAAGTGTGATGCCAGTTATTTGGAGGACCCCCGACCCCAGAGTTAATTAGAGAAGACCAGATTGTTGTTTCATCACTGAGACTCAAAAATGGCCGCCGTCAGAAGATGCATCTGAGAGTGATGGTCCTGTTTGCTGTTCGCAGTACCTCATACCCTCTACCAAAGACGTGTTGCATTAATTGGGCAGTAACTGGGTGAGCAGGCACCCAAGGCCACTGCTGTGTTTAACATTTCAGGGAGAGTGACATGCCTCTTTCGAGGAGTGATTTGGCGGTCAGTGTGGAGGAAGGGGAGAGAGAGAAAGAGGGGGAGGGGATGGGGCGACCCTCCCCAGACAGACCCAGGGGGCAGAGGGTCCTCAGGCAGGCAGGCAGGCAGCAGTGCAACAGCTGTTATGCGCTCAATGGCCCCTTTTGTTCTCCTCCCCCCTCGCACAGACGCTGGTGGCAGCAGCAGGTGCCCATTGGACGAGGGCCCAGCCTGCACCGCCAGAAGTCACACCTAGTCGGGGGGGCAATCCTCTGAAAATGTCACTCAAAGCCACTGAAAATGGGGCAGTCACTGACTACACAGAGGGCGCTCAGCTAAGGGCACGTGTGGCTTTAGCACGATTTAACCTAATCAAACCATGACCGGTAAAGTTTCCAGTGACAACCAATTTTGTACCTGCTTTGATTTTGCTTAGAACAGCCCTCAAATAACCACTCTACACTACACTGTTGAAATGGATATTTTATAATTGTGATTAATTAGGTGAAGTTTTGGAGTCAAGGCAGTAACCTTGGTAGGGGACAGAAGAAATGTGGAGCATAGAAACAGGTTTGGACAGACATCAAGTGCCGGTCCATTGATGGCCTGTTGTTTTGGTTTTTGCTTTCAGGTTGTGTGAGTAATGTCTGCTTCTGAGGGATATGATCAGTGTATGTAAATCACAATGAATTGTTGCTTTTCTATAGGAGACCTAAGATAATACCCCAAAGATACTTAGCAGCTCACTCCCTCGCAAATTGAATCCCCCGCTGGCTTTTCTCAGGTGTGAATGGGGCACCATTCAGCAAATCTTTCACTCAGGCACAGAAGACAAATTCCCATCACATCTCAGATCTTACTGGCACAGACGCATAAATAAGCTCTTCACAGACTTGTTGGTAAACTGACTGTCTCTTGACCTAAATGTCAAATACCTCTATACTGTGAAGTAAAACATTACAATGTTTTTCAGAGATCTGATGGTCACTTTTGCAGTGGGACAGAGAAAGAATCTTAAATGTGATTTTAGCTGTAAAGGTCTTGTTAAGTGCATGCTTTTCAGTTGCCTTTAAAAAAATAATGCTATTTTCATTTTATACTGCACAAGAAATATAATATAATATTATGATGTGTAAAATATGGCCAAAAAGTCAGTGAAGGTATAAAACACATCACAATATGATTTGAAGTATAAAGTTACATATCTCTACACTGTAAATGGGAACTAAAACCAGCATAAAGAGGGAGGGGCAATTAGGAGGGGGGAGGACTGACTTACCCCAAAAAGATACTGACTTCATCTTTGATCATGTAAACCTTATTGTGGTTCCATTTTAAAGTGTCCTGGATGGTGTTTGAATAGGGTAAAGCAAGTTGATAAACTTTAAGTAGCTTAACTCCCTTAGCATATAGGCCTAATGTAATGATATATAATATAATATAATATGGTATAATATAATATAATATAATATAATATAATTTTCAATGTTATACCAAATGAATACTTCTGTTTTTAAGAAGACATGGTAGGGAGCCTGTGGCCCAAACTCTGGAGCTGTCATTTGAAACTGTCAAACGCACTGACTTTATCCAAACCACGTGGCTGCCCGAGTTGACCATGTTTACACACGTGACTAGCTAAAATACGCCCCTCCGCCCAGGGGCGGTGATAGAAGCGTATTTCGACCACACCCCTTCATCTGAGAGGTCCGGTATGTTTAGTCTGTCTATGCGGTATATGGGCCGTCACATCATTATATATGATGTAAAATCGTTTACGTAGATCTCATAGGTCGCTTGTAGAAACGAAAGAAGTTCCCTAGACGCCTTTAATTCATAAACGCGGGAGAATCAAAATAAGTCTATAATATATGCGGTAGTTATTTGCCTCGTAGGTTAGACTGTTAAACGAAATGCTATAAAGCTTCATGAACAACATGTTTTGAAAGATGTTCAATTGAGAGATGTTTGGTGGTGATTAGTTAGGCCTGTATGTCGAGCTGCATTCGAGCACATTTTGGGGTAGCTAGGCTAGTCGGTTTACTTTAGAAGACGGCTAAATGACAACATTAGCTCTAGCTCTCCGATAGTAGGCTACTATTGGAAAGCTAATGTTCTCATTTAGCCGTGTGCTTGCGAAGTTGAGAGGTAAGGACAAACTCTAGAATAGCTCTTTTAAAAACATGTTTGTTTGTAAGTGTTGGTAACTTAGCACAGGAGAAGTAGACTATCCATAATTCTAGGCAAAGTTTTCGTTTGGAAGGCATACCAACTTGCATGAATTTAGTCAATGTTTAAAAAAGATGATAGCGAAAACAAGGAGTACTTGTGGTGCAGTGGTAGTTTGGGATTTTTGAGGTAGATACAGTCACTTGATGAGGAGTTGTTGAAAATGGAACAAGAGAGAGATATATATAATAACGAGTGGTAATCGAAACAATCATAACAATACACTGCATACATCTACTGTACTGCATTACATTCAGAGATTGTGTAATGTGAAGCATACAAATAATCACACAACCAAATAAGGTAATTATTTATATCCTAGGTATTTGTTGCTTTGACCTTAATGTGCTTTGTTCATAAGTCCTGTACATTAGTACATAGGTTGGGTAATCCTGTTGTAATGTCAGCCACCTAAAGTTATCCTGAATTTCCATCTCAAAACAAACCTAAAACCTTTTGTACCTAGAAATAGCAGCCAATAACTCATGCTGTCTTCATTTGCTTTGTAGAGAACATTCTCTATCCTGCCACACTCAGTGCAGGCTGCCAGAAAGACATTTTAATTAACAATTATACTCACACACTTTTGATAACACCACCTGCGAGGCCAGCAACCACTATTTTACATTTTGCTATCCTATACACACACAGAAGCACGCATAATTAACAATTCACTGTATTTTGGAGTCTCTTCTGGCCGACCTTCCTGCATTTCACTGAGCCAGTAAAGCTTTAGGCTCACACTACAATATATTTTTAGGCCATCAGTGGAAAATACTGTGCACAGCTTCCCATCTCTCAGTGTCATATTTTATTGCCACATGTTGGCCAAGCCAGCAGTAGTGGGCCGGGGATGAAGGTGGCCTCAAAAAGCTGGAGCGCACTTCCCACCGTAGCTTTCCATAGCTCTCTCCTCACAGTGGGAGTCTTCTCAACACTGTGTCAACTTGTTTTTGGTTGCTAATAACCAGGCTATTCCCTTCTGGGAGGCATCACCACTTGTAAACAAGTTGCTACGGTACTTGTAGTAGCTTTGATGTCTTAGTTTTTCTTATTTCCTCTCAATATTTCATCAGCTGTGTTCATCATTTTTCTATATATAGCAGAGATACAGGGATGGCAAATTAATGTATGCCCTTCCTGTCACTTGACAGCTGTGCTGTTTTTCCTCAATTTGCTAGGTAACAAAAATATTTGGCACTTTTCTTTTTTTGAGTACTGTTAGTTTTTCTTTTGCATATTTCTCAAAATTGTGTGCACAGTTAGTGGTTTCTGTTCTGCCCATTTGACCAGGGATTGAAATGAATTGTGCTGTTTTGTACAGACTAGATGTCCCTTGTCCGTATTCAGTTATTGTTTCACTACTAGCCATGTATGCTGCCCCCAAAAGTATTGAATCAGTGAAATGCTGGATCTCTTTTTCTCTCTCTTTTCCCTCTCTCGCTCTCTGTCGTTGTCTCTTTCTCTCTCTCTGTTTTTGTTTCTTTGGGTGTGAGTGTGTATGTACAACATATGGATATGGGTTGATATGTCACTGTTGTGGACACTTGCAGGCCGCTAGGAAATGCTGAGCTGTGCTTTTATTTGTTCACTGTTCGAAATGGGGAGGAAGGTATATGAATGTTTTGACCCAGTCAGCTCCAAGCCTGCAGAGCTGTGACATTAAATGCAGACAAGTAATTTAAAATATCCTACAGAATTATTGATATTGTGAATGTTAGCGTACAATGCTTTGAAATATATGTTCTATATACATTCTTACACTTGACACTTGGACAAGTAAATGCCCTCAATCTATCCGCCTCTACCATATCTTATCCACATTTTGTGGACCAGTTGATGGTTCATTACACCTCATCCTCTGACCATGAGACTACTGCATATCTCAGGAGAGTTCTTGTCATAGCTCCCTCTTCTGTTATAAAAGATGAGCTGCACCTGAAATTCTCTCCCCTTTCATGGTACATATGCACTGAATATATAAAATATAAACACAAAAATTATACTGAGTTACAGTTTACATAGGGAAATCAGTACAGTGAATTAGGCAGTTAAATATATATTTAAACTAAACTATGGCTATAATTTGCGCTCAGCAATTTCTTGGAGAAATACGCTTTCTGTGTGCAAGGAGAAATGACAGGATGTGTTATTTCAGTCCATGTAACAAAACTCATGGTTTTATATGATGGCCCATTCAGCCCCATAGTGCAGAATAGGTGCATGATTTGAAGGCTTTTTTGAAGAGGCTTTGTTGGGCAAAAGTGCCTGGCTGAAGTCCATGAGTTGCTCTTCAGATGGCCACAATGAGGCTCTAATATATGTGGCAGTAGATAGATGGATTATTACTGGAGAAGTTTAGGAGGAGACTGTCACTTTTGCAATCTTTGTGATATAAAACCGTTGTTTATTGTTTTTAAATTTGACCCAAATGGTCTTATTAATGTGTGCAGTATGTAACACCGGTTGGGCTTTTTTTTCTTCTATTCATGTAGTAACGATTCATATACAATTAGGACAATTGCAGTTTTTGTTATGACCCAGCTCCATTAACAGTTCAGTAAGTAGCTAAAATACATAAGCCATTCTCAAATGGCAAATGTCCATTGTAGTGCATTACCTGCACGCATATGAGTATTCTAAAACAACAGGGGTTCATTAATGAGAAGTGTGCCTTTGAGGTAAAGAGGATAAACCTCTATGGTGACATAAGTGTTTGTGTGTGCTACCCCCTTGTGGCTATTTTGATTCACTACAGTTGTGGCAGAGGTCTTTTTTTTAGCATGCACTCTCTCTTCCTCAGCTGTCTCTGGGCCCGGTTCCCAGTCTTTTAAAAGGGGTGATGGGGAAAGGGGGGTTGATTTCATGGCATATGATTGTTTAGTCTCAGTTCCTAAGGGGTTCTACCCTCTCTTTCAAGTCTTTCTCATGTGTCGATGCAGTGTCAAGCAAAGCAGTTGTGAAAATATTATACATGCACAAGCATGAAGCCATGACATCAGATGTCCTGAAAATTACACCTAAATTCACCTTTGATTATAGTGATATGTAACAACAGAATCTATCCAAGTACTGCAGAATTAGATTTAAATGATAATTAGTATTTGTGAATATTTTATACAGCTTGCAGTTACAAACAGGGGAACCTGAAATATGAGCTCGACATTGGAACAGTTAACATCTGTTCCAGGCATCTTGCTCTCTCTCTCTCTCTCTCTCCCTCTCTCTCTCTCTTGCACCCTCACTCTCTCTCTCACGCACACACACATACACATTCACTGATATATATTATGCTATGTGTATGTGTGCCAAAAAGAAGGCTATTTCCTGTCGATTCCACTCCACATATCCTGGGTTCCCTTCCCATTGTGATGCCTTTAATTAAAGTGATTTTATTCACAGGCACACAGCTGGCATCGGCCACTTTCCATTAGGCATCTGAGTGGCCGCCTTGTTGGTGGGACCCGCACTGGGGCAGCTTCCTGGGGAGCACAATGGTAGTTTCATCTCCCCTCTGAGTTTGTTGTGTGTTTTGAATTTATTAATCATTGATTTTAATGCACGCCTCTTGACGGTGGCAGCAGCTACCCGTGCATTAATTAATTCCTGCCTCCCTATTTTACAAAATGGCATTTAGAAACAATGTGAGGTCGGCCAAGGTTTCCTCTGACCTATAAAAGGAAGGCACTGAATGCAAAATGTCAAAATTTGCTTTTATTTGTTCTTCACTAGCCTCCTCTCACACAGATTCATTGGCTGTATTTCTATAATTGATGGTGCTGATAGAAAAAAGACCCTTTCCGTGACATTAAATTTGCCAGTAAATACACTTCATTTTTGCAATCCAACCGCTTTTATTCTGGGTCACAGGAAAGCAGTAATATGAATTCCTCGCAAAATGTTTCCTCAAAGCACCTGCTTTGCATTTGGCATCCAAAGCAGTCGATCCTCAAAGAAAAGTGTCAGTCTTAAGGTGAGAATAAAGGTGCTTTGCCATCAACAATAGGTAGACTATGTTTATCCTTTCCAGGTCTTAAAGAAGTGTGTTAAAAATTGCCTCCAGTGAATCGCGTGGATTAAAAAGACAGATTGGATCTCGTATGAGGCATATGGCTGTGGAATTTGAATTGGGCTGAGGATTTGAATGCATTCATAGGAGTATCTGTTTTATTTATTGGAAAAAAAGGCAAAAAACTATTCATCCATTTAAATGAGTGACTGGTCTGCGTGGTGGAAAAGATAAAAGCTGGCACATAATCCTTATTGACACAGGGGATGCGCAAAGACTGCTATTTCTAAGTCCCAGCCGCACCCTACCCAGTGAATGGGCCTTATCCGTGTTCAAGGAGGGAGTGTTAATGCTAAAGATTTCCTGACAGATTGCGCTCACTGGATTGATTAGCAAATGTTTTTTAGCCAGTGAACTTTCCTCTGTGTGTGTATGTGTGTGTGTGGGAAGGAGAGAGAGATTGAGACGAGGCCATGGTTTGGGGTGTGAGGTTGTAAGTAAGAGCTTATCACTTACCTTGGGAAGCATATCCAAAGTTGAAAGGCGAGAGAGACAGACAGTGAGAGAGAGAGAAATAAAGAAACAATTCTGCAATAGCTACAGCTGTAACCTGGTGCCATATCACTGGCACCCTGCCTGGATTGTGCTCTATATCCTAACTATGCTGACAACAGCAACGCATAATGTCGAGACTCAGTTACCGGCACTGTCAAGCTCATAACAGCTTTTCATTTCAGGGTTCCACCAAGCCCATTTCTAAACTCTGATTTCCAAAGGCCCCCTCGCAGAACAATACTGAGCAAGAAGCCGTGCGTGCAGGGTATTCATCATCCTTATATTAAAAGCTACTCCGTGGAATTGATGTTCTGTTCTTTTGACACACTGGAAAACGGCAGCATCCCCCCCCCCCCCCCCCCAATTCTTTTGGTTAATGTTTGAAGAAGATCCCCACTGTTCTGAGGGCCAGAAAGACTGATCGGGGATTGCCTTAGCCCCCTCCTGTCAGGCCACGAGAGAAAGAGAGGATCCATCGATCAGTGTGGATCGTTCAGCAGGCCCTGCACCCTGCCTCTCATTGTTTTTTATCTTGTCTCTCAAGCTGGGGCGAACCCTTGTTGCCATGGCATCCCCCACACACTGGTGATGGCACTTCAACCCTTTTGCTTAATGATCTCTTGGCTGATAGCCTACTTGTCAGGCTCGCTCGTTGTGTCGAGATGCAAGGATATTTGAATCCTGTAATGTATCCCGGTCTTCTCTTTTTTCAGCACAGGGCTGTCCGCGCGCTACTCTTCCTCCAAAATGAGAGCAAGTTCCTCCCTTAATTATTTATTTTATAGAGTGCTATGTATTTTTTCCCCCTTGTTGGACAAGTTTCCTGAGATTGAGGAAATCTCATTTTAAATGGAGAGAAACCAATTTGCATTCATTTAGTGCCTTTTTTGTTTTTTAGTCATTACTTTAAACCATCACTTTGCTTGGCAGTTCAGTGCCGGGTGAAGGATTACTGCTCGTATAAATAGCTGCCATTGATTTGGCAAAAGAGACTTCTCTATGTCATTATGGAGACAGAAAATCCTAATTTAGAAATTTGAACAAAAAACGCTGAGCGTTCAATTCAATTCCATAATCCTCCATATTGCATGAAATCAGGGGTGTCGCGTTACAATGCACCGTTTAAGTCAGTGCTGTGATGGAGACAAAGGTAGCGCCTGCAGCCACCATAATGTACTGAGCCACGAAACGCGTTCACACTCAGTGTTTTCATTTAATCTCACTGGCATTTTTTCATGTTCGGAAACCCCCCCCCCTCGCACCTTTTAATTGCTGTGTACTGTATGTACCAATCTAAGTGCAAAGCCATGCATTCCTTGACATTTAATGTTATATAAGATGGAAAGAAGCATAGCTAGGGCCCTGTTAATTAGTATAATGTATTTTCCGTTGCCTCCTTCGGTGGCTGTGCTGTGGCTCAAGCGGGCGTGCCTAATCACACATGACTTTGAGGAGATGATGCGTGCCACAATGGTGTCACATTTTTTATGGTATTTGAATATGGACTGAGGCAGCTCAGACATTAGCAACTGCTATTGATCTGGAATCGGAGCAGCCATCTGTTCTGGATGCCGGTCCTGGTCGATCAGACCTGACCTATTGTTCACAAGGTATAAAAAAAGAAAAAAAAAGACAGAAAATAAATAGAATGAAAAGACTTTGGTACATAATTGGGTTGCAGCAATGGTGAACTACTGGTGGTATTCATCACTGGGTTAAAAGGCATATCACGCCCAGGGGCTTATGCTACTTGACAGAAACTTAAGGTTTTAAACTAATAATTGTGTTTTATTTGTAATATCACTCCCCTTTTATGTAGCCTATGTATTAATGAACCGTTGCTATACTCACCCCTAAACTTCAGCCTGCTGCAGTTTTTACCTAAATGTGTCTAGCTTTTCTTTGTGTGTTTGCCTGTGATGGCACTGAGTGTGGCTGGAGTGTTCTCTTCATGTTGTGTGCTGCTCAGCCTGTCTGCAGAGTGGAGCACCTGATTTCACAACGCCTCTGTCATTATTTATGTATGCATTTTAAATGTATCCAAGCATGCATCTTCAAATTGTATTCCTTCAACTCTGCCGTGATGCGCTGTAAATATTAATGCTGTGAAATATGCCTGCCAACTGCATAGGTAAGTATAATTTAAAGTTTGTCTGAAATCTGCATTTGAATGCTGCATCTCTCTCTCTCTCTCTCTCTCTCTCTCTATCTATCTCTCTCTCTCTCTCTCTCTATTCTCTCTCTCTCTCTCTCTCTGCTGTTGAAGCAATATAATTTCCCTATCACAGATAGTAGACCATAGCTAAAATATAAAGGGTTTCCGTGGAAGGAGATTTAAAGAACTGGTCTTTCTGGGTGGTGCCAGGCAACCCTGATTCATTGCTCCTTGCATACATGTTGTAGCCCTCTGAACCACCTTCCCTCTTTACTTTATTACTTTGTGCCCCATGGATAAAAGTATTTCTCACCCTGTCCATCTATATCGAATCTACATCTCGTTTTTAATGCAACCTTTAGTCTGCTATGAAAGTGACCATTACATTTCCTGTCATGCAAATCCATTCCATATATTTAGCTCAACCTGAAGGTTATTTGGACATCACCCAGAGTTGCTTTCGTTTACTTCTGGGTCACGTGGTAATTCTAATCTCTGAATATTCCTTAAAATAATTTCCAGCTTGTGCGTCTGGAGAGAGGGAACAGTGGTAAAGTCTCCCCAGTGAAGTTTCGACGGCGTGTGTTTTAAAATGTCTCCGGGCTATTGTGAAGCTGTTTAAATCCACCCCCACCCCCTTCAGCACCGCTGGGAAATAAGACAAAAACAAGACTCACTTTTTTCCTCTGCTTTTATCCCGGTACTCCAGCCTTAAAACAACAGTTATAGTATTTGATCTGTCTGTAATGTAATGTAAGAAGCCAACCACTTCCTGCATATTGTAAGGTATTGAAAGGTGAAATTGAATTAAACTAAAGAGCTTTGAGGAATGGAGAGCACTCCCATTCTCTCCTTTTTGCTGTAAATTGACACTGAAATGGGCCGTCTCGCACCCTCTCAAACGGATAACTTGCATATTAACTGGCTCGCGGCAAATTGTGTCGAAATGGGACAAAATGCAGTAAATTAGATATCTATCGTCCCGGATCACATTTCCTCTCATCAGTGGTCTGCTTTCTTTCCTCCCTTCTGCTGATGGGCTTCATGACGTTGGCTAATGACCTGACCTTGACTCCCCATGCTCTCAGCCAACGTTACTTAGTTCTACTTGACCAAAGCCAATTGTTAGCAGCCGCTAAATGAAGCTTGTAATTTGTAATGCACAAAAAACATCCCCAACACAGACACCTATAAAGTGGTTTGTTTCTAGCACAGTGAGACTGTTTGGCATCTCAACGCCGCAGTGTTGGGGAGGCTATTTGTTTAGAGGCCGCCTTTTCCCCCTCGGATTGGGACACTTTGGGAATATGTATTTTTTGCTTCTGAGAAAGAAAACACTTTGACTATACACATGATTAATAATTTATTTCCATACTTTATTCCCCTTTGGAAGTTATTATGCAGAATTAATATTTCATTTGGCTACAAGCCTTACATGACAACCATGCTAAGACAAAGGATAGTGTGGCGGGGAGTTTGACAAGTCTATGTGGAAGTGCTATCTGTGAGTTAGATGGGCCATAATATGACTGCGCTGTTTGCCTTGTAAAAGCGTTTGATACTTCACTGTCTTATTTCTTTGCATGGATTATTCTGGTTTCTGAGAGGTGGTTTTCAGGCATAGCAGCCGTGAGTCATTATTTTAACCTGTCAGGGTCATTTTTCTCTATTATATTGGATTTGTCCTTCTCTGCAAGTCGTGTTCACATCTGGGAGCCCCACCTATGTGGAGCTGCTGTGAGTGTGATGTTTGGTGTGATGTCAGTGGCTGTGGAAATGCACCACTGATGACCACTGATGTTGTACCACCCCAGGTTTAATGTGCCTAAAGTCTTGCAGTTAGGTGTCCTAACAGGTGTCCCACAGCACTTTTATTGCTGAGTTTCACTCGCTGCCTGTTGATGCCCTGTCCCTCTCTCCGGATCTCTTTCTCTTGCTCCCCCTCTCCTCCTATGTGGAGCTATTTTTCTCCCTCTGTCTCTCTATCTCGCCCTTTCTCTCTCTCTCTCTCTATCTCTTTCTGGGCTCCTGATGTGCTGCAGAGAGACACAATTATCCACTTCATTTGAGTTGCCGTGGTAATGGTTGGCCCACCCCTCTTGGGGAAATAGGTAGCAGTAATTGTGAATGGTGTAATGAGTGTGGAATCGTGAGCGCGCCAGGCGACGCCATTAGAACCGACCTGCACCTGACCTCCACCTCGACAACAAGTGAAAACCCCCCGTGCCTGACGCACAGCGACCGTACAGGAAATGTTGTGGCTCACGGGCAATTAATCCCAAGCTCCCTTGCTCCTACCTCTCCAGTTTCTCCACTTTCGCCCACTGTCTCCATTCCACCTTTCTTTCCCTTTTTTTTCTGTGGTGTCTAGTCTCCCCCTCTCATGGTTTGACATGCCTAAGGTCTCATCAAGGCCAATGACGCCTGGTTATGAGTGGCAGGCCCTTCTCCTGTCTCACCCAACAGAAGCCCCTTCTGCAGTGTTATATAATAGGTAAAGGGTTTAAAAAACACCAGTGACATTAATACCTCTTTTATCTAAAGTCATTAAATAGGATATAATGTGGAAGTTACCCGGGAAGGAGTTGGAATAGGTATTTTTAAGAGTAATGGATAGCTGTCATGTTTTAGAAAGCAGTGGAGACTGACCCAATGCAGTTCTCTTTTAAAGATCCATGGAGGAGCTTCAGAGAGTGATGGGAACACACCTGACCCAATGCAGTGCTCTTTTAAAGATCCATGGAGGAGCTTCAGAGAGTGATGGGAACACACCTGACCCAATGCAGTGCTCTTTTAAAGATCCATGGAGGAGCTTCAGAGAGTGATGGGAACACACCTGACCCAATGCAGTGCTCTTTTAAAGATCCATGGAGGAGCTTCAGAGAGTGATGGGAACACACCTGACCCAATGCAGTGCTCTTTTAAAGATCCATGGAGGAGCTTCAGAGAGTGATGGGAACACACCTGAGGTGAGCTGTTCTCCTTCCTTCTCTTATTCTCTACCTCTGCTGCTTCGTGCTGTGAGGTGTCTCTGTGTGTGTACTTGTCTACCCGTGTGTGTGTTTGTGAGTGTGCCTGTGCGTGTGTGTGTGTGTATGCGTGCGCGTATGTCAGTAGGAGCCGGGGGGGGGGGTCACACTGGATCTCCTTTGCCCCGAGGCGGTGACAACTCCGCACCTGTGTGCAGACAGGTGAGCGAGACACTGCGGTGCGCCCCAATTATCAGTAGATCAGGCTCTAAGACGGTGCGGTGCGGTGCGGTGCGGTGCGGTGCGGTGTGGTGCGGGGTGTGGGCGAGCAGCGGGGGCCCGGAGAACCTGAGGCAGCATTAATCTGAGCGCGCGCGGAGCAGCTGAGAAGCTGAGCGGCCCCTTCTCCTCGTGTGTTTGATGAGCCGCTTATCACGGGCGCCCGCTGACTCAGAGTGGGGAAGTGTTGGGCTGCCTTTAAAATGCTTTGTATTAATTAACCCCCTACCCTGGGCCCTTCTATTGTTCACGCTGGTGCCATCCTTCCTCTCTCTTCCTCGTCTGTCTTTCTTTCCTCGTTTAGTTTTTGTCTTCCTATGTTTAAGGAGGAATGTGTTTATCCCCCCCCCACCCCTCTGAGTGCAACTAGGCAACTTGGTTTATATTTCATGAAGTGAGACAACATTTCCGTGCTAAGAAGGGCAGAACATGGACAAAGGGCGTTTATGTAATGAGCTTAGAGATGGGTTTATGCTAGATCTTATAAACCCACACTTTTGTCCATGGTTCCTCATCGTTGCAATACGCTGTGGTGCCCCTTCACCTGATCTGGTGAAGACCTCACGTCCGTCTGGAAACACCTGATGTGGCAGGCGTCTGAGTAAACTTTGCTATCTGACCCTCTCACTTACCTCAACCTCTAACCTTTCTGGCCTTACTCTGTTGCTGGGCTGTCATCTCATCCCTACCCCTTTTAGACGACCCATCATAAATCTTGTCTCATTTAGTTTCCTTTAGCTTCCTTTAATGTTAACTGTAAGCTGGGCGGGTATCCAGACCCTATTTGACCTGTCAGCTCGTTCA
>NC_137927.1:23528315-23538315 GCF_963457725.1 Sprattus sprattus
AAGGAGCTCTGCTAGGTGCTCTCTCTCTCTCTCTCTCTCCCTCTCTCTCTCTGTCTTTCTTTCTCTCTCTCTCCCTCTATGCTTGTCCTACCTGCATGAAGAACGGAGACTTCTAACAAGATGCTCATGTTGATAGATAGTCTCCAAGCTTATAAAGACATACAAGTGTCATTGTGCAACTCACAAGGTGATGGTGTGTGTGTGTGTGTGTGTGTTTGTGTACGTGTTTGTGTACGTGTGTGTGTGTTTGTGTGTGTGTTTGTGTGTGTGTGTGTCCACGGGGATGATGAAGTGATTCTTAAATGAAACTACACCTGTCTTTAGGACAAATACGTGCCTCTAATTACTTGTCTAACCTAAATCTCCTGCAGCCAGATGTTGCTAAAATACAGCCAGACAGAGACAAATGGCGCGCTACTGTTTTAGCCTGCATAAATATAGACGTTTAAATCATCTTTTCCTTGACCTTGTTCAGGAGGAGCCTCTCAATGTGAATATGAGCCTCGGCACAGCGCTCTAAAACTAATTGTAACGATAACATAGGTATCAGTGTAATCTCTGCACTCGCCAGAATGTCGCTTCTATAAGGAGGATTACGTCCTGATCTTCCCACTTCTAATTCAGATTTCCTATTTTGGCGAGTTGCTCTCCGCCCTCGGGACGGCTTCGGAGATGCTCCTATCTGGCCTCTTAGGTCGAGAGGAAATGGCAAAAACTCGCTCAAAGCCCACATCAAGGCCGGCCGTCAGGTGTGCGTTATGTTAACTCGATAGGGGGCCTCTCGCGGAAGTGCTGCCCAACTCTCAGCTCTCATGCGCTCATATATGCTCGAGCGGGCTGATAGAGCAATCAACCCAGTCATTCAGCACCAGCCCCATCCTCCTTTTCTCATTCTGTCATTCTCTTATTCCCTCTCTCGCTGCCTCTCCTCATTTCATTGACTGTCCATATTTGAATTATATGGGAGATGGAAATTATGCGCGGGGCACCACAAACACCTCGCCTCTCTCCTTTTCTTTAAAGGACAGGATAATGAGACGGAATATCTATTTGCACAGCGTAATGTGTGTGTTCGTCTGCCGTTAAAAGACTCACGGTGTGCCCACATTCCCCCACCACAGAGCAGAGGAAGTTCTGAATGTAGAGTGGAGATGGCAGAGCTTCCATGGGCCCTGGAGGAAGAGGAGTGCATGTGTCTGTGTGTGTGCGTGTGTGTGTGTGTGCGCGCGTGTGCGTGTGCGTGTGCGTGTGCGTGTGCGTGTGCGTGTGCGTGTGCGTGTGCGTGTGCGTGTGCGTGTGCGTGTGTGTGTGTACTGCCTGCATGTATGTGAGCCTGTGGCTGGCAAATGCTCAGAGAAAACCATGAAACCAACCGTCCAGGTTCCAGACAGAACCAGTCTCCTGGCCGATCTCTCCAGCCATCTGACTCTTAGGCCATGGGCCGGTCTCTCTCTCTCTCTCTCTCTCTCTCTCTCTCTCTCTTCCTCTCTCTCTCTCTGTGTCTCTCTGTCTCTGGAGGAGTGTATGATCTGAGATGCACCGATGGCGTGCCGTTCGTCCCGCTCCAGCGCGGGCGGACCTCATTGGCATGTGCGGCACGGCCCCCTGTGTGCTATCAGTCATGAGCATTCATTCTAATTATTTGTGCAAATGTACTAATTAGTTATCAGGTGCCCCCCTCTATCGTGCTCCCAAGCATCCTTTGTATTCAAAATAGGCTTCCCGGTATGGGAATTTTTTTTCTTTTTCCGGCCATCAGCAAATATTTACCAGTTCCATCTCATTACGTTTGGAGTGGCCGTATCTGCTAAAAAGCTGACCGTGAATATCTTAACGCCTGGGTACATGCGCTCTAAACTTTGCCTTGACCTTTGCTGCTGGCTGGCCGAGCCAGAGCAATGGCCGGGGCTCCTCCCTAGACACGGTAAGGGTTGGCTCTCCCCCTACCCCACCCCCCCGCTAACCCACCCACACAACCACACGCTCACTTTCCCCCCCTATGTCTCCGTCTTAGTTTGATTCTCTCGTCACAGACAACAGATATATTTCAGCTTTAGTGTGGCCTTGGGAAAATGCTGACTGTTTTTATTCCTTAGGTTTAGTGATTAGCAAGTTGCTAGTTGTCAATACAATAGTAATGAATGATTCGGACAAACACGAATTGGGGCTATAATCATTTTTTCACACATTGCTTTGGTATTGCTGGTCTGCATTTTTGCTTAAAAAGAAAGTGATTAATCAATAATTAATTTGAGACTGCCGCGTTGACGGGAAGTGAAACGATGAAAATATTTCCCATAAATCCGCACTTTATTACCGTTGCGATTGAACGACGTGCTGTGGAGCCTCGTCTGTCATGTTAAGTATGTTGTGTGCATTGCGGGCGGTTAGGGGGGTTGTGTGTGGGAGGAAGGGGGTGAAAAAGGAGCCTGCCCGCCTGCCTTTGAGAAGCCGGACACGTCTTGGTTTACAGCCCAACGTCCTTTCGAAACTCCTCCGAGTGTACTTATTAATTGCGCCCGGGAGTTCATCTGTTCATAAAAGGATAGAAGGGGGTGAGGAAAGAAGGGGTGAACAGCGAGAGAGAGAGAGAGAGAGACAAAAAAACTAAAGCAGGGAGGCATGGCTCTTGAGCATGGAGTGGAGCTGAGGAGCCTCCTCATCGGTCCGGCCTGCCCGGCCCTCCAGAGCACTGGCCACCCAGGGACAAGGCAAGACCAGCGCCAGAGCCTGGCCCTAATGAACACATACATATGCGTCGCTGAGAGCACAGGCTCTTAGTGAGAAGGACTGCATCGTGAGCACCACTGTTTGTTTGTAGGCGTGTGTGTGTGTGTGTGTGTGTGTGTGTGTGTGTGTGTGTGTGTGTGTGTGTGTGTGTGTGTACGTGTGTACGTGTGTGTGTGTGTGTGTGTGTGTGCATGGGTGTGCGTGTGTTTGTGTGTGTGTGTGCGTGAGTGAGCGTGTGTATGTGAAGATCCGCTGCTTCACAAACCAGTACATGTTTCCTTAACACAGATGCAGGAGACAAGTGGGGATGCTGTGTGCTCATGAACACACTTTTCCACACTTATGTGTGCAGTCACACACACACACACACACACACACAGATACACACACACACACACACACACACACAAACACACACACGTGCGTGCTTACACTCACTCACCAACGCAAGAAAATCATTTCTTTGGAGATTATCTTGACTTAACTAATGCCGCCATCCTTGGTTCAGATTATGCATGTTTAGTTTGGTGCCACTGGCTCTCACGAGGGCATTTGTTTAATATCCCTCATATTTCTCCTCTCCAAAGACTGATTGCTCAAAATATTTGTCCGTGAACCCCGCAGCATGACAGATTCCCTTCAGATGTCCTCCACCAATCATGGAAATAGACGTGGCTGTTCCCATCGTTCCAGCGGCCTCTAAGGTCCAAACGATAAAACAAAAGGATGAAATATAAGCCCAAAATACCCCACTACATCATGTCCCCACATACAGGGGCCTATGCGCTGTGTTTAGAGTGCAGTGAATTTAAAGACAATGCAGCGATTGTGCCAAAGCTTTGATGATGGAGCCAATTCCTCTCTTCCCAGCCCTATTTACTGCTGTTCTTCCTACATCATTGTTAAGGTGAACCTCCCAATATTATTTTAACTGCATTGTTGGATTTTTCGCTTGGCAGGTTTGCTGCGAGGGGTATATTTTTTTTAAAGGCGAAACATCGCTCTGTGTCCTTTCACCCGGAAATGTCCCAAGCTGTTATTTTTGGTAGCTGAGAGTGTTTTATGGTGCGGACGCGACCGTGAAGACACAACATCCTCTTCCACCGGGGAAGAGAAAGGTTGTGACCAGTGGATGTCTGGACACACACACACACACACACACACACACACACACACACACACACACACACACACACACACACACATACACTCTCTCTCTCACACACACACACACACACACACACACACACACACACATACACTCTCTCTCTCACACACACACACACACACACACACACACACACACACACACACACACACACACACACACACACACACATACACTCTCTCTCTCACACACACACACACACACACACACACACACACACACACACACACACACACACACACACATACACTCTCTCTCTCTCTCACACACACACACACACACACACACACACACACACACACACACACACACACACACACACACATGCACACACACACACACACACACACACACACACACACACACACACGCGCACACACACACACACACACACACACACACACACACACACACACTCTCTCACACACACACACATGCAGGCACCCCCTCCCATCATCTAGTAGTTAGCCCCTCAGTCCTCCCTGCCCTGGGCTTCAGGTTGATGAGGCTGGCCTCCAGGAGGAGGAGAGCAGTGAGATGGAGGAGGAGGAGGAGGAGGAGGAGGAAGGCAGCTGTTGGGCAGCCATCTGCTGGCCCTCGCTGAAGAAGGTGAGCTCTGTCTGTCCACATCTCCCTGGCCTGACATCAGAAAGCCGCTGCTGGCCTGCCAAGCCTCCGGACCGACCCGTCTGATTTAATGAGGAGCCCAGGATGGCATGGGCAGAGAAGGGGGAAGAAAGAAAGAGAGCGAAAGAGAGGGAGAGGGGGAGCGAGAGAGAGAGTCACACGCCCCAGCTATTCAACCACCCACCTGGCTAACAAATATGTGTGGAAAGTCCCATGACCCCGGAGAGGCAGCATGGAAAATCAAATATCTTACCTAGATGTATTTTCATGTCTTTGTAGAATTTAGGAGGATATTTTTTATGTGTTTTTCTCTCTCTCTCTCTCTCTCTCCCCCCCCCCCCCCTTTTGCTCGTTTCTTTTCTGGAGCCGGCGGGGCAGGCGTGGCGGGGGGGAGTGGGGGGGGGGGGGGAGTGTGGGGGGTGGGCCAATGCAAATGGTGTGGGGACTGTGAGCGGCTGCTGCGTGGTCTCGCGCTCAGCCAGTGCGTGTGGCACTGTTTTAATGATGCATCTGCTCATGTCAAATGATTCTGGACACATGGCAAACTCCGAGCTGCCTGGCTCTTTGATGTCATCACACACACACACACAAACACACACACTCACTTAAACACACACACTATACACACACAACCACACACACACACGCACACTCACTTAAACACACACACGATGCACACACACCCACACACACTCACTGACACTCACTCACGATGCACACACACACACACACACACACACACACACACACACACACACACACACACACACACACACACACACACACACACACAGGCACGTCTATGTACCGGGCACTGGTTCACTTGGGCCCCCTCTGGTGCTGTGGTGGCTGGTTTTAATGTCCCTGCCTAATGATCTGGCATGCCTCGAAAGGTAAATGATAATTTGCTTTAAGTGGAGCCTTTAGGCAGAAAAGCCTTGTAGGGCTTAGCTCTTTTTCAAAAATGACAGTGTTCGCGACAAGCCACGGACAGATTTCATTTCAAATGTGATTTCTGTAAGAGAATGCCACGCGTTGCACGCCACACTCGCCTCTCTCATTCTAACACGGAAGCGGAGAGAGACAACTTCCAAGAGACACGCCATGAAGGGGAGGGATGGCGACAGAACGCCATTCAGTTGGGGAGCGACTAGTGGACAGTATGGAATTAAAGACATGGCCGCGGCCTGAGCACAGTCTGCTGTGTGAACATACATTCTGCAGAGACTGCATAAGAACACAGAGCACTGGATTCTTTGTGTAGGAAATCTGGATGATTTTCTCAGAGTCTTGTCATCAACACAAGAAGACTTCTGTGCGTGTGTGTGTTCACACACTCCTTCCATTTTCACCCAGTTTGTTTTCACTTTCACTTTGTAAGCGGAAAAAGAAGTTTTGTACTATTCCCAGTTTTCTGCTTGATGAATTGTTTAAGATTCTCATGAAGTCTTCATTCTTTTTCTTAAGAAAGGGGCCAAGCAGGCCTGTCTCTCCTCCCTGGCACTGGCCCTTGTGATCTATGAAATCTCTCGGCTCATAGAGAGGTGCTACAGCCTCTTGCCGTTGCCCAGTCCAGTTTTGTCAGATTGGTGTTTGCTTCTCTCGCAGCCCCTCTCCAAGCCCTTTATCTCAACTTCTCTCCTCACTTGGACCCAAAGACTGAACACTGTGAAGTCGGCAACTGTGAACTACGCTTAAGTTTAGTGGGAAAGTTAAGAAACCCGAGTCACTACTAGCATTCCAATTGCTTCACATGGAAACTTCCGGCAGTTTGGCTTCGGAAAAGTTAGTTTGACATGTTTTTACTGCGCTGAATACATTTCAGTGGACCAGCCTACATACAGTTGTGTTTCATACTTATTTTTTCAGATATTGGATTCTCTTCTCTTTTTATGTGTGAAAGTGCAAAAATGATTCATTCGCTGCAAAAGCTACCACACTTGAAACCAGAAAAAGAAAGAAAGAAATATGTCGGCACTTTACAATCAGGCATTACAAATCAGGTGCCCTCTGGATATTAAATAAAATATCATATATAAATGTAGTTCAGAGATAAAGCCATTCTCTGCAATTAGTCCAACTCCTGTAGAGAGTGCAGTGAGTGTCTGGGTGTTTCCTCAGCTGCGGTAAGAGTTGCGGCGGCAGCAGCAGTGCTAACAGCAGCAGCGCTAACAGCAGCAGCGCTAACAGCAGACTCCCGTCCTGATCCTGCGCTGCAGAGCCGGGGAGTGGAGATGAAAAGAGCCGGAGTGGCGGGGAGCGTCCGGGAGCGGGCCCCTGGGGACTCAATAATTGGACGGGGTGGAGGAGCGCTCGGGCCTGCTTTTGTCCTGAGGTAACAGGAGATGAGAGTGGAGGTGCGCGGCCCCGTGGCGACGGCCTGTTGCTGATCAGAGAAACGGGGTGCCGCCGCACGGGTTACCTCTGTCTGTGTCTCCCCCTCTCTTTCTCTCTCTCTCTCCCTCTCGCTCGCTCTCTTTCTCTTTCTCTCCCTCTCACTCACTCTCTTTCTCTCTCTCTTCTCCTTCTATGTGTCTGTTTGTCCCCGTAGAGGGTGCAGGAAGCAGACAGATGCTTAGATAACTCTCATCTCCTCTCTCCAGAGGCCAAGTGCCGTGTCTGTAGTGTGTGATCGCGTGAATGGCTGAGGGCCTCTCTCTCTCTGCTCTCTCTCTCTCTCTCTCTCCTCTGTTCTCTGCCCCTCCTCACTCTCTCACACTCTCTCCTCTCCTCAGCTGCCCATGGGCAAACAGTCTGACGGTAAAGATCACTTTTCCTCTCCCCTCACGGAGCGCTGTTCAAACTCCTCACTTAAGCTTAATATTTCTCCCCTTGCCATTTCTCATTTTATTTCTCTTAAAGTTGAGGGGGTAATGTGGCGTTTTGATGGACTGAAAGCTTCCGGAAATGTAATTCCCGAGCATTAGGTGCTAACGCAAGGGCTTCGCAGACAGGGAAAAGGTGGTGGTGGGGGTAGGGAGAGGGAGATGGGGGGGGGGGTCTTGATTTAGCGGGGGCGGGGGGTGGTGGGAGGGGTTGGCCCCAGGGGCTTGCCTTAGGATATGTCTGAATCGCTTACACTTGTAAGAGACCCTTCTCCCAGGCTATAATGGAGTGAGGAGTGCTGAATATCAGATGTGTGTTTGCCACACAGACTGCTGCTCATATTCAGACACAATGCATTTAGAAGCACCATCAATCACATCAGAGGGTCTTGCCCGTGCGCCACTCTCCGTCTTTAAGGTTCTGGAAGTGCATCAAAGGCCAAGCCGATACTTCTCCCATCCGTGGATCCCGTCTGTAATGTGTAAAGTTTAGGGTCTGGATTCAATATAAATAGCCTAGAGTCTGTTTGAGTTATGCTGGATAGATGAGTCCACCATTTCATCCTTCTTCGAAGTTTCTTTGCCAAAGTCTCTTCTCTCAGTGCCGACTCGGGCGGCTACTTTTGATCAAAGAGTGTTATCACCGCTTAAGAGGGACTTGCACCGCTAAAACCAATATTGAGGGAGTGAACTGTCACAGAGGCAGATATGGTTCTCTGGCATTCTCTCATGGCTCTGGCCTAAGCAGTTGTATTGAAAGACTTAGAGTTACTCAAATAACGCAGGGCACCTCTTTGATATGCTGTTTTCCTTTCTTCGCCGGCCATCTTTGATTCCTCGGGTGATCCGCCTCTCTTGCGCACAGCTGCCTTCCTGCTTGTTGTTTTTGGCACGGCTCGCCAGCCTGCCCGCCCGCCTGCTCCCGGCTTTCTCTGGTGTGCTCAATAGACAGGCGACATCAAAAACCTTTGAAATGCAGGCGACTCGAAACAAGGGGGCCCAACTCCCTTTCTAGACAGGGGCCACATTAGTGACAAGACCCAAGCTTGTTTGTGTTTGTGAGCATGTATGTGTGTGTGTGTGTGTGTGTGTGTGTGTGTGTGTGTGTGTGTGTGTGTGTGTGTGTGTGTTTGTGTGAGCATGTGTGTGTGTGTGAGCATGTGTGTGTGTGTGAGCATGTGTGTGTGTGTGTGTTTGTGAGCATGTGAGTGTGTGTGTGTGTGTGTGTGTGTGTGTGAGCATGTGTGTGAGCATGTGTGTGTGTGTGTGTGTGTGTTTGTGAGCATGTGAGCGTGTGTGTGTGTGTGTGTGTGTGTGTGTGTGTGTGTGTGTGTGTGTGTGTGTGTGTGTGTGTGTGTTTATTTGTGTGTGTTTATGTGTGTGTCCACATATCACTGCCTGGCCTCTCGTGAACACAGAGACCCGGGGGTTACTGAGGAGTAGCCACTGATCGCGTTCCAGGGGCTGCACCTCCTCTCATGCCGTGCCATACCTTTGCCAGGCGAGGCCCCAGCTTGTCCAGGTGCTGCTAGCCTGACCTTGACTGTTTGCAGAGATGATATATTTACCAGCTTCTCTTGATAAGTGCTGTCTTCTCTTCTCTTCCTCTCCGTGTCTCACTACAAAGCAGTCCTATTCACCAGCCACATGGCTCCCCTTTTTTTGTGTGGATTACACTGTGGATAGACAAGCTTGAAGAGAAGTCAGTGAATGTCTTTGAATGTCTTTGAATGTCTTTGTATGTCTTTGTCTAAGCAGTGGCAGGTCAGTTCAGCTCTCTTGCTTTGATACGACACAAATAGTTCTTTGAAAGTGAGGTATTCTACGTGAGCTAAGGTATCTGAGGTATGTTGTGATATTTGTTCACCTGCGTAGTATCTCTTATGGGGTGGTCTTATGTCAAATGCATCTGTGTCAGTGTTAGCCGTGTTAAATTCACCCCTTCACCATTGCTAATAAAGTATAGCTATGTACTGCCTACCATCGCTTGTTTTTCTCTGCACTATATCACCTTTTCCCTTTTGCCTGTTGGGATGATCTGTGTAGAATTCCCCCGTGTTTGTACATTTGTCAGTATTTGCACAGGATTAGTAGTTTAGGTGCATTCAGCAGTTTAGCAGTATTTAGCGGCATAAAATGCTCTTGTACAATGCCTAGTAGAATTTAGAGGTTTTACTATATTTAGCTGTGTTGAATTCATGTGTGAAGTGTGATTGTCCATATTTAGGAGTATAGAATACAGTTGTGTGTTTTAAAGATTTAGATATGCTAATCCATCTATGTAGTGTGTTTGGTATTTTTAGCTGCGCAAAATGAATTAAATGCTTGGTAGGGTGTCATTATTTACAATTCATGTGGGTATCATTTTTGGTTGTGTTTAGCTCTTTTGAATTGATCTGTGTTGTATGTTTAGCAGTATTTAGTACATTTCACCTGTCTAGTATGCTTGACAGTATTTAGATGTGCTGGTGGCCCTGTAGTGTGATAATGTGTCTGGCAAATGTGTGATGCGGGGAATGGGTCTGGGTGTGGGTGGGTGGGGGGTTGGGCTGGGGGGTTAGATTGGATGGTGCTGGGGGGGGGGGAGGGCGGAGAGGGGGTACGGTTACCACGGAAATGGATGTGTTGGCCTCATCAGCGGGCTCCCAGC
>NC_137927.1:23540815-23545815 GCF_963457725.1 Sprattus sprattus
TGCCATTTTGCCTGTTTTTTTCCCCCCTCTCTCTTTCGCTGATATGTGTCTTGTTTAATTTAAGTGTCAGGGCAGCACTTAAGGGAAGTCAAGAGGAGGATTAATGTCACATAAAAGTGTTTCTTTTTGCATGTATGTGTGTGTACGTGGTGTGTGAGGAAAAGTGTGTGTGCCGGATAGGATAGAGAGAGAGAGAGAGAGAGAGAGAGAGAGAGAGAGAGAGAGAGAGAGAGCAGGCTCTAACCCATTTCCCTGTCTCTCAGGTGGATTGACGTGTGCTGTTTCTTCTATAATAGGCCTTCCTAACTCTGAGAGACATGTTGCTATCTCCGCTCCCCTCACTTCGCTCTCTCCATCCCCTCCTTTCCTCTTTCCTCTCCACCCTCCTTCTCTCCTCCTCTTTGACTCTCTCAGTGTGTAGTGATGTCCCTCTCAGTGTGAAGCCTTAAAGTCCGGTCTAACCACACCCCTCCCCTCTTCTCCCCTCCCGACTCCATCTCCATCTCCCACCCCCTTCCCTTCTCTCCACACATCTGGCCGCTGCTGCCCAGAGCTGTGTGGCCAGGGACTGCCTGCCTGGTGCTTTTCAACATGTTCAACACCATGTTAGTGTGTCACAGTACACAGCGCTGGCCTGCTTAATCCCTATCTGCTAATACCAGCAACAGCAAGATCATCACAGGATGGGATTGAAGAAGCAACATTACATAAACATGCACAACCCCGAGGAGGCAACGGTACAGAGACATACACAACACGGCTGTGTAAGATGCTCTGGTTTAGAATGTAATTGCAACCTTTTTTCTCTCTCTAATGAGCGAGCATGTATATCTGATGGAATTTGTTTTATTTAGATGGACCCTCCGCAATGCGGACACAGCCATTCACATACAGTACATACACAGAAAGCACTGCTAGATTGTGAGGTCTTTAAACCAATGTGAAAGTACGTATAAGCACATTTGTATGCTTCCTCTACCGTGGTTCTATCGTTTCTGTCTCTCCTCTCTTTTTTTTTTTTTACTCGTGGTTACCTTTGCTTACTAGTTTGGCCTCTTGCTCTATCCGTGCAGATCTAATGATTCATGGGGCCGCATCGAGCCGCTTGTCGGAGATCAATCATCTTCGTTGGAGCATTCTGCCGATTGTTTGAGTAGGGGGCCATTAGAGAGAACTGTTCGGAAGTGTTTTGTGAACCTAAGCTGCTTCAAAGGTCAGGGAGAGAGAGAGAGGAGGGGGGGGGAGAGAGAGAGAGAGAGAGAAAACAGTAGAAAAGGCACAATTTGAAAAGTACAAAAGTGTGTGAGTGTGTGTGTGTGTGTGTGTGTGTGTGTGAGACCTTGTCAGCCTCATCGTGACTCCACTGCCCTTTGTTAGTGTGAATGCTTAAATAGCTCGCCACACGCTCAGAACCCTGGATAAATAATTTCCACTGTCTGTCATGCTGATCTGAAATATGCACGGGAGTCGGTCTGCCAGAGAGAGGGGGGGGGGGGGGGCAGAGACGAAAGCAGAGGAGAAGAGTCAAGGCAGGCGAGGTGGGAGACTGCTGGTGTAGGCTGAGGAGGGGTGGAAGGAGCCTGTTTCATGTGGCTACTCCGCACCTACTAATGAGAATGTTCTCTGTGATTTTGCAGGCAGGTCGTGAGAGTGGGACATATTGCTAGCATGACGCTAAAACAAAGGTGCTCGAGTGAAGTGAGAGGCTGAGTTTCTTTTTGGCAACAAAAGTTGTCAAACCTGTGGTGAATTGTAAGAGGAAACAGTCCCTTGTTGGGTATTTTGAACCCCGAAAGTTCTCCATCAGCACTGATCCTGTGTCAGTTTGACATGAACACCAAAGACAGACTCCTAGCTGTGAAGCCTCACCTGATCGTCTACTTAAAAATGCCCTCTCACAGTGAAAGCATATTCAGCAAATGACGAGTCAGTCCAACTTTAAATCTCACTCATCTATTTGTTGGGTGGCAGGTGAGATAATTGGAGAGTTTGACTTCAGTTCTCAAAAATGTATTTGGCACAGCAAAAGTTTCGTAGCAGGAGTAAAATGTCACTTTCCATTGCTGCCTACTTAGGGTTCCTAGATTGGCACAACAGTGGTCCTCCGTGTTATGTGCTGGTGGCTGGGGTCTCTGATCTCAGTGTGTGTTACACGCTTGTGGTTCATGTATGGATCTCTCCCCAGCCAGCAGCCCCTGAACTCGAGCTGCCCCGCTCCCACAAAGGGGGCAGTGGCTGGAGGAAATGTTTATACGTGATAGCTGATTTAAGACACAGCAGTTTGCCAGTAATTGGGTAAGCTGGCACGGGCGGTTAAGACCTTTTGTTGCGTGCTCGGGCCCAGATCAAAACCGCTTTTCCACTTCACATGAGTGGGGAGGAATTGAAATCAGCTGCATTTCGTTGATTTAAGGCTGTTTCTTCTCTCTCTCTCTCTCTCTCTCTCTCTCTCACAGAGCCACAGAGAAGGCGGCTGTAACCCCTCGCGACAGCGCGTCTGTTTGCCAGGCCCTGCAGTGGTCTCCAAGTCCTGTCCCCTAAATCATTTGGAACGTCGAAAATGTTTAAATATCCATTCGCCAGCTCCCTCCATATCTATCAACATGGTGGAGATAAATTGAGTCAATGCACCAGGGCTCCTTTTTGCAATGATGATCCACACACTCAGATAATTATCTTATTTCCTTTGGCTGGTAGTTTGCGTTCATAATGATGGTGTTATTTGGGGGGGTTCTAATTTATATAATATATTTATTTATTTGTTACTTGCCTCCTAGTTCTTGGGAAGAAGAGAAAGTAGGACGCTCACTTTGCAATTATTGCACAACCCCCGAACCGCATTTTGTTTGTTATTTTTTAAAGGCATTGAATTTATTTAATTTTTTTGAAAATAAACAAACAAAAAAGCATCTCTCAACTGGAAGAATATTTAATTGTTTTTTGATTACTTAGGATATGACCAGGGGAATTCCCTGTCTTAAATATTTAAAGACATACGATCTAGAATGATGCCATATTTCCATTTGCCATTAACAGACTTTTATTCTGATGATTATTATTCTCTGAAGTCATCCTAAAAGTATTGAGCAAATAAATATTTGAACTGCAGCGCAGGCAGGCAAAGGGGTAGAGCAGAATGGGGAAATGAAACACTGAGCTATCCTTCCTAACCCATCTTTGACGGAGAGCACTTCTGCAAATCTCCTCGTGCCCAGGAGGTGGCAGCAGTGAGTGGAAGCATCAACAGAAGGCTGCCAGTCAGTGATTATAATTTATGATCCATTTCTATTATAGGTGGGGTGTGCAGAGATAGTTACAGTAATAATTATCAGGACTGAAGTGTTTCCTAGGCAACCAAGGCCTTTTTTTTCTCTTCCACCCCCCTCCCCCTTTCATTCTGTGGTTGGGAGAGCAGCTGTGTAGCATGACATGGCTGTGATAGAGGAGCCGTTGCCTGCCCCATGTCACCGCCACCACTCCTGCTCCTGCTCCTGCTCCTGCTCCTGCTACTGCTCCTGCTCCTGCTCCTGCTCCTGCTCCTGCTCCTGCTCCTGCTCCTGCTCCTGCTCCTGCTCCTGCTTCTGCTCCTGCTCCTGCTCCTGCTCCTGCTCCTGCTCCTGCTCCTGCTCCTGCTCCGCGGCGTCAGGCTCCCGCTCAGTGGCCCACCAGTGGCTTCACACATAGTGACTCGCAGTCAGCTGAGCTCCCAGCACCACAGGTTCACTGGGGAGAAACAGCTCTCCGTTCCCCTCTCTGTGGCTCTGGCGTGAATGTGGTGAATTAAAAGTCCATGAAAACAAATAAAGAAGTAGAACTGAGCTTTTATGACTGACTCACCAAAGCATGTTTCGGTGTCTATTCAGCATTACAGCATCTGGACCATGAGGATCAGATTTATGAGCGGTAGGGGAAAAGTGGGGTAAGATAAGCCATTATTATTTGACATATAGCCAAGGGAATATGAGACAGGAATAAAACTACTTCATACAACATACATTTAGGATGTGTGCCATCAATTGAAATGTTAGCAGTGTTCCTAACTCAGACAGACAACTACATATGTGGTCCTAAAAACTAAGTGGTCTTGTGGCTAAACTTGCCCCATGTTAGGGGTAAGTTGATCCAGCTGACAGGGTTAGTTGAGCTATCTTCACCAGATTTGAAAGTATATATCTCAATTCAGTTTCAGTGTAGACCCTCAACTGCATGTTTGGCATAATAGCAACCTTCTTAGCCTATAAACAGAACATAACCCAAACACCAACATGTCACATATGTACAGAAAATGCTATTCAAAACAAGAGTGATGCGTCCATGCCATTAATTAACAAGGACGTGAACATAAACTAGGGCTACAAGCACGTGACCATGGAGCCCCTATCTGTTATTCTTCTGTAATGACATGACATGATGGCTGTTGTGCTACATCTAAAATATAAATGCATTTATTTAAAAACCAAATATTTGACTTAGCCCCTAATGTTTACATTAAGTTAAGATGAACCACCGGTTGAACACCACAGCCTCCATTTTGGGAAAAGTGCTTAGTGTCTAGCTGCCCAGAGCTAATTCACACATGTTTGTATGCACTGCCAGTTTATCAACATATCTGATACCACTTTTTAAACTGTGATAAATTACTTTTGATGTGAGACTGATTTGACAGAAAAAAAAAGATTTGAAAGACTTTGACAGGCAAAAAAATGCTTACCACAAGATGAAAATGGAGAAAGCAAACTAAATATATGGTCACATGACAAAAATGGTCTAGATGAGATGGGGTTGCCTAGATACAGGTGGTGGGTCAACTTACCCACTGGCTCATCTTACCCCACTCTCCCCTATGCAAACAACTGAAAAAAGACTTTCTATTACAAGTACATGTATCCATGAGGGTTCTTTTTCCCAGTGGAGGATTGGATGGATGAATGAATGATATATATAGTTTCCTGTTTTACAGATATATTCGCAGCTCTATTTGCAGAAGAGTGAGTGCTAGC
>NC_137927.1:23550815-23583315 GCF_963457725.1 Sprattus sprattus
TGGGTCGCCCCCTGCAAGCCTCATATAGCCGGTATCAAGCGCAGACAGGCCCTCTCAGAGATAGCCTCCCTGCGCCGGTGAAATATCAGTCTCTGGCTGTCGCCGCTCTGCTCTCATTGGAGCATGTCCATTAAATATTGATGACGCCTTATCTTGGGGCATGATGGGGGGGGGGGGGGGGGGGGGGGAGGAAAATAAAGGGGAGGGGTGGGGGGTGGGGAGCTTGATGTGACATCACGAGTTGCACCACCCCAGATTGGCGCCCTGCTGCTCTGTTACACAGAAGATAGGGGGCCGACTCTGCTGCTGATGGCTGGATGTGGCCACGGTCTGGCGGAGACGCACCAGGTGCGGCCCGGATGCGGCGTTCGCCTGGGCCAGTTCAGGTGGCAATGGCAATCATAGATTTATAACTGGGGAAGGTTATGCATGGGCATTTGTGTTGTTTATTCAGTGTGTGAGAGGAGATGTGGTCACATGATGTGAGCTGTGTGTTGAGCTGCGGGGCAGATACGCAAGCCGTCATCGAGCTCAGTGGGGCAACACACATGCGCAGGTGGCACTCACCTGCTCTCAGGGGGCGCACATGAGCATGTGTGTGTGTGTGTGTGTGTGTGTGTGTGTGTGTGTGTGTGTGTGTGTTGGTGTGTGTTTGAGAGTGTGTATGTGTGTTAGTGCGTATGCCCGGTGGTGCTGCTCCAGACTGCACTGAAGGGAGATGCGTTGACACACAGACTCCAGAAACAGAGGCAAAGCCCCGAACCATGTCTCCTCTGCGTAGAGCCTGCAGCCCCTCCTCAGCAAGGCCTAGTGGAGGCTGTATGTTGGAGTCAAACGAGGCTGTGACAGGAGCTTCTGTCACCACACTAATGTCCCCTGCAGCGATGGGAAATAATCCTAGAGAGAGGGAAGACACAGATTGAGCCTCTGGCGCTTTAAAAGCAAATGGTGGATCTACTCTGATGTGTGAGAGAGAGTATGTGTGTGTGTGGTTGTGTGTGTGTGTGTGTGTGTGTGTGTGTGTGTGTGTGTGTGTGTGTGTGTGGTTGTGTGTGAGTGTGTGTGTGTGTGTTTGAGTGAGTGTGTGTCTGCTAAAATTGCTATTGCAGTTATATTTTTGTGTATGGAACGTGTGTGTGTGTGTGTGTGTGTGTGTGTGTGTGTTTGAGTGAGTGAGTGTGTGTGTGTGTGCTAAAATTGCTATTGCAGTTGTGTTTTTGTGTATGGAACGTGTGTGAGTGTGTGTGTGTGTGTGTGTGTGTGTGTGTGTGTGTGCATGCGTGCGTGTGTGTGTGCGCACGCGCACCTGCCTGTGGGTCTGCTGTGAAAGCCATGGGGGTTGGGGATGCTTCTAGACGTGCTGCATACATGGCTGGGTGTTTTGGACAGGCGAGCCACATGGCTACAGGACTCCACGGCCTCGCTCAGGCTTCCAGGCCCTCCATAATTGGGAGCCTTCACTATTGATTAGGAGATTAGGCCTGAGCGCACATGGCTCTCATACTGGAATGTGCACAGTGGGCAGGAGCGGTTGGGGTGGGGTGTGTGTGTGTGTGTGTGTGTGTGTGTGTGTGTGTGTGTGTGTGTGTGTGGGGTGGGGTGGGGTGGGGTGGGGCGGGGGGAGACAGCTGATTGGTGAATGGAGATGATAGGTGGTGAGGGAGCATGAAAGAGCTACATATGTAACATGGCCTCATGAGCTGTTTCTAAAATGGCTGATCCACTCTAGAGACTGAAGAGACAATACTGTGAGAACAGTTCTGAGGTGCGCAGATGTGGAGAGGATGGGTAATGGTGACCTTAACATATGGCTAGTTTAATCAGATCTACGGGTTTGCCGTTGTGGGTTGTTTTAAAAGGTGACTTTGACCATAAGCTGAAGGAGTGAACAGGCTATCCTTTTGGAAACAATGTCTGAGCTGATTTTGCTTAGAACACAATGGGTTAACTGGCCTAGCCATGACAGAATAAAAGCAAGCAAAATCAATAGGAGGAAAAATAGGAAAATGACATGCCTCTCCAGTTGGGAGATCTAATCTCCAATATCCATTTACAACACCAGGACTCGCTTTAGCAATTACAGGCCATCTCAACTGGCAGCTCTTCTTTTAGATCACTGTAGAAAAGGGCTCTAAAACGCATTCAATAAAGACTGTGTCTGTTTTATTACAGAGAAATATTTAAAGTAGGGCTCACGTTGAAATCTGTGCATCGATGTGTAGTCAAATATGCAAGTATTCTTTTCTTTCGGCTGAGCCAAATGGAATCTCAACAAACTAAAAAAAATAAATGTGCCCCAATTACTGCTAATTCTTTTATTATTTCTAATTTCCCATTCTCTTCAGCGATTAGTTCCTTTTTGCCTCCCGATATTAAAGTCAAATATTGCTGTCTGCAAGGTTAGGCGGTCACATTAATAAACATTGACATGCATGCATTGAAAACCATGGCACATTCCAATCCAAGAATTTTGGACCCACTTTTCTTTTTTCTTTTTTTTCCTGCCTTTCTCTTTCCTCTCTTCTCTCTTCTTCTCTCTTCTTCTTTTTCTCCCTCTTAAGGAGCGCTTTGTAGTCTTGCCGTCCCTCCTTATCTGCGCTGGCACCAAGCACTTGCCTCTGTCACTGTCCTCATGTTCAGAGCGGGCTCCCGCCTTTGTGTTCCCTAATGAACTTTGACCAAAATTAGACATACTTTTCAACTTTTAAACCGAAGCCCCCCCCCCTGAATGGCTCCTTTGTTGCCACGGCAGCGCGGCGCTGGGTGGATGAAGGAATGCCGAGCTCCTCTCTCGCAGACATGTGGAATTTGGGCCTCAGCCCTGGGAGAATGGGCCCAGAGCCCCCCTCAGGCTCTCTGGATGGGCACGGCCATTCTCACAGAGGCACTGAGCTGCCTGCCACACAGACCCTCTGGACTCGATACACCCCACCCCTCCACCCCCCCCCCGACACACACACACACACACACACCCCACACACACACACTCTCTCTCTCTCTCTCTCTCTCTCTCGTCCACTCCATCTTTCTTCCTCTCCATCTTTCTTCCGGGCTGTCTCACTGTCTTGTTTTTGTGTTGTCACTGTGTTTACCTCTGTCTACTCCACTCTTTCTATGCAGCGTGTCTGTATTGCTACCTGCCTGTTGTTTTCCGTGCCTCTCCATCAATCCGTCTATCTTTATCTAAGACAACTTAGCATATCTGTCTCTTTCTCTTTCCCTCTCCACCACTCCTATCCCCTACGTTTTTTTACCTTGTCTTTCTATTCCTCTCTCTCCCTCTCCCTCTCTCTCACTCCCTCTCTCACTCTCCCTCTCTCTCTCTCTCTCTCTCGCTCTCTCTCTCCAGAGCCGGAGCAGAGCATTTGTACAGTGGGGTAGTGAGAGGGGTTGGATTATAAATCAAGGTAAACGGGGCCTGTTTAACCCCTGCTAAGATGTCGTCACCAGCAGAGCACACATGCTGTTTTACGCCTTTCCCCTCCTCCTAATTTGCGTGGCCTCGTCACGGCTCTCTCATAGCTGCTGCCGTAGGGCTGCCTTGCCTCGCCTCGCCTTGTCTGTGCCGGGTACGGTAAAGAGAATCGGTGTACACTGTCATGCTCCTCTTCTCCCCATAGATTCCTGAGCATTTAAGATGTGCCTGTTAGCAGAGGTGGAGAGGGAACAAAGACTGGAGGGCTTAATCACAGCCGTGCACATGTGGGTGTGTTTGAAAATGCGCCTCAATTTGTTTTAATGAATACATGTATTTAAAAATACACAGATAAAGAAGGATACAGATTGCTTTTGTTGATGTAACCCTATGAAAATAGGCTGGGGGGGGGGGGGGGGGGGGAGGCGCTGATAAAAGGGGGAGAAATGGGATATGGAGAAATGGATGGAGAGAGGGAGAGAGACAGAGGAGGAGAAATGGAGACAGAGATAGTTCCAGGGAGAGATAAAAAGGAGGAGAAAAAAACAGAGTGGGTCACGCGACGGCGTCCCCTTTGCACAGTGTCGGCACCTACATTCTGCCAGTTTAAATGAAAAATTAACTCAATTAAGGCCAATGATGAATGGAAATGACAGTGATGGTTGGAGAGCAGCATCATGCGTGGTGACTGATGTGTGTTGGGGAGGAGGAGAAGGCTGAGCCCGGAGGTCATTGACATTTAAAACCCCCAAGACCCCGCTGCCCTGCAGTCAGAGTCCCAGCATGCATCGCACACAGACACACACACACACACAGACACACAGACACACACACAGACACAGACACAGACACACACACACTTACACACAGACACGCACACACACACACACACACACACATACTCCCCTCCCCCAGCACACACACACACACACACACACACACACACACACACATAGCTGTTCATTGAGCTCTGAGACGACAGTGCTCTTAGGGTAATTTTGACACCTACTGATACAATTTTTTTTATGTGATGTTTGCTTCTGTGAAAGCTTAAAGGTTATGCGTCATAGTAATTGCTGTTCACAATTATTTGAAAGATGTGTTCCAGTGTATTGAATAATTTGTTCAGTGTTTCATTGTAAGGATATATGCCAATTCGTATATATAACCTACAGTCATCCTGGGTGTTAAACCATGATCCTTGTCCTCATTGGACGTACTCTAGATTGCCTCATGCTCTCTGTCTAGGACAACAGATTGCTAATAGTATTAATGAGAATTAGAGTGAAAATAATTAATCATTATAATGATGTGGTTTTATGAAATAGGCATACCTGGATTTAGCTTTGAAACAGCTGGGGGCTTGATGCGATGCTAACGCAGGTGTGTCCCTGTTTGCCCCAATCAGCAGATCCCCCCTCCCCTACACCCCCCCCCCCCCCCACACACACACACCGCACACACACACACCCCACACGACAGCAGTGACACTCAGGGTGGCTCAAGGGGGGCTTAGCAGGCTTGAGAATATGTCACATATTTTATCTTACTTTTATCACAGTATCTGATCTCATTAGTGATATTGCTCGCATCATTTATTGAGTCCTCCTGACAGTGTAGCCCATATATATAGTATGCACGTGTGAAGCTGAAAGGTGTGAACACATGTATCTATTGCACATCAACAGCACATCTGCTCATTTAGACCTCTTCGCTGGGCATTCTTCACAGGGCTTTGTCTCACCACACATCAATTATATACCTTCTTAATGAGACAAGATGTATGTCTACCAGTCTACCAGTCTGACTTCCAATCTGTGTTTTCATCTCTGTCTTCTCTCTTTCCTCTTTATTGGTTTGTGTGTGTGTGTGTGTTTGTGAAAGACAGACAGACTCCCAGCGTTTGTTCCTGGCTAAGGGGTGGAGCTGCCACCCGTCCTGCGCGGTGGTGGTGGTGTGATGGCACTCCCGCGGTGGCAGGCAGGCAGGCTGCGGTGTGGCTGCAGCCAGGGCCAGGGGCGCCACTCACTCGCTCTCCCTCTCTCTCTCTCTCCCCCGTGATGAATGGGCCTATCGCCGGTTTAAATTATTTCCTACAGATCTCATTTAGGACCTTGAAGAAGAGATCCAGCCTGTTTATTCATTTCACATTTGCACCCCGGCTTCAATATCTTTGTCTATGCCTGCAAAGAATTGTCTCTACCCCAGTCCACCCCTCACTACCAGCCCCCCTCCCGTGAAAAAGGGGGGAAAAAAGCAATTTGCGCAATGTACATAAAATGATGCTCTCACAGTTTTGATAACCTGCATAAATTATAAAGCGTAATTAAATATTATACCCTGTGAGTCGCCAAGGAGAAAGAGAGAATAGGGAAAGAGAGGAGAGGGAAACAAGATAGAGGGAGGGAGGGAGGGAGGGAGTGAGAAGAGAAAACAGAGAGACACAGAGGCAGAGTCACGGGAGGGAGCTCCATACAGTCCTTGGATTCCTCTGGATCTCATAATTGTTTTTATTGATTCTTTCTTAAGGTGAAATGGTTTAAAGATAACACTAGCAGGGGGAGCTAAGAGTAGATATGAGGAGCAGACAACCAGGGCTTTTGTTTCAAGCACATAAATCAACGGGGCTTTTGGCATTGTGAGATTGCCTCAGAGGTGGCCCATATATTTAAATGGAATATTAAAAATTTAAATTGTTCGGCACATGGAGGCGTGGAAGCGTTTCTGGCGAGAGTGTGATTGACCCAAAAATATATTTAAATTACCACAGCTAAACAGCATCTGCTCCTGACTAGGAGGGTGTGTGTGTGTGTGTGTGTGTGTGTGTGTGTGATTGTGTGTGGCGTGCGTGTGTTTTCTGTCAAAGAGTGTATATATTTGTGTGTATTAGCCTGTTTGCATCTTTGAGTGTTAATTTGTGTGGATGTGTACTTGTGTGTGATGTGTGTGTTTTTATGTATGAATGTGTGACTGAGTGTGAATATGTTTGTATATGGGAGCAAGTGTATGTGTGTGTGTCTTTGTGTGTGTGTGTGTGTGTGTGTGTGTGTGTGTGTATGTGTGTATGTGTATACATGTGTACATATCAGTGTGTGTGCGTGCGAGCATGTGTGAGAGTGTGAACTGGGGCCTGTCTGGCTGGCGACCATACCACGAGGCCGGCACCAGACGTGAGGAGGGGAAAGATGCGAGATGTCGTCGCGCTGATGCAACGCTTGACCCCCCCCCCCCCCCCCCCGCCACGTCGCCTAATGGCCCGTACCGTGCGTCGATGACGTGCTTCTCGTCAGTGTTTTGTGACAAGTGTATGTGTGTGAGTGTGTGTGTGTTTGTGTGTCTGTGTGTGTCTGTGTGTGTGTGTGTGTGTGTGTGACACAGGGGCGGGGGCTCCTGTTCTGTTCTCTGCTGGAGGCCACACGGCGGAAGGGCTTCCCACCAGGCCTCCCTCACACTACTCACGTGCCTGCCTGTGTGGGTGTGCACTTCTCAAGCACAGAGACACGTCACCAGCTCGCTCTCTCTATCTGTGCGTGTGTGTGTGTGTGCGTGCGTGCGTGTGTGTGTGTGTGTGTGCATGTATGTGTGTGACTGAGTGTATGTGCGTTAGAACTGTTATGGATGTGAGTCACTTGAGTAATATGGTGGAGTGTAGTATGTGCCAGTGAATCATTTTTGTGGGGGTGTGTGTTCAGTCATCAGCAAAAACGACCAGCCGCAGAGAGGTCTTGGGCTTTGTAGTACTGACCCACATCTCCATAGTCAAATTAGTTTTGTGTTCATGCTGACGGGAGTAATGTCATCATGCTTTGAGGCACCATATCCTGTACTGTACCAAAGATGAACAAAAACTCCCATTTTATATCGCCATTGTAATGGAGTTGACATTTTGCCTTCTAAAGATTGAAAGTAGATCTGTTGAAGGGAAAAGAGAAATGAGACATATTTAAGTCAATGAGAGCATGAATGATTAATGTGATGTACTTTCCTTGTAGTATTTCAGAGTCCTACTTGAAACTTACATCTGCTGAATTTCTTAAATCCAAACAATCTGATGTATCATCTCTGAAATGAAAACGGAGAGTGTTTAAAAATAGCAACAAGTATTATAGCATCCCTTTAGAAAGGTGAACTAGGATATGTAGACAGTGTCTGTTATATTTATTTCACTGATCTGCACTATTAATGCACTCCTAACGCTCTTATGATACAAATCTGTGCATATTTGGGATTTTCACCATATTTTATTATACTCCTGCCGAAACATCTAACCGATCGATATCTTTAGGTTGCAGGAAAGGTCTGTCAGTCTAATCTCTGTCTTAACTCTGTTAGAAACCATTGGCAGTTTCGCTACAGTTAGCCCAGCCAGTTGTTTGCATTGTCTTGTCCTCAGGTTGGAGAGAGCTCAGTTCCAATCCAGGATTGTGTATTTGGAAACTGTTTGTTTTTGGTATCGTGCTCCTCAGTGTTTACGTTTGTCTCGCACAAGGTCTGTGTTATTTCTGTGCTGGTGTGGTGTGTTCTAGGCCACGGCACAGATTGAGTGAGCTGCGGCACAAGACATTAAAGAAGGTGACGGGGACCAAGATGGATGGATTGGGCTGGGAGTTTCATTAACTATGCTTTAAAAAAAAATGTGGCCCTCGGTGCTCCCCTAGCAAAACAAGCCCTGCCAGCACGGAGGAGATTCTCCTGTCTTCCTGCCTGTGTGTTTATTCAAATTTTACAGACGGGGGTACTTTTTCCAGTTCAGCACCTCAAACAGTTCTGCGAGGGAAAACGCATTATGCCTGCGTTATTATGCAATTCATCACCAATAATAGATTTGTTTACGGGGACCCGACGCAGGCTGCTCTCAGCACTGCTTTTTCTAAAATAATAATAATAATACTAATAATCATAAGGGCTCGGCAAAAAGCTGAGCGTCGCTTTCACGGAGCCCTGTGCTTTGAGAGGAGACAAGAGCCTAGATAAAGTCTCGGCTGCCGTTTTGTTTTTAAAACAGCCTGTAATGTCTTGGGGGATCTCTGTGAAACCAGGTGGGTGTTCAGCTCAGTTCACTTCACCACAGAATCACACACACACACGCACACAGACACACACACACACACACACACACACATACACACAAGCGCACACACACTTTCACATGTTCACACACCAGGCTCCGCTGAGATGTCTCTAGCGGTGATATGAATCTCTTAAAACCCTCCCTTGGTCTTTTGTTTCTGCTGAATAAATCAGCACGTTAGCCTGACTTTAGCAGTTTAGTGCTGGGTAATTTCTGCACGCCCTCCCTCCCTCAGCCACCCCTCCCCCCAACACACTCCCCACCCCCCATCCCCACACACACACACACACACACACACACACACACACACACTCACACACACACTCTTGGGAGGCCTTAAATGAGTTCTCAGGCTGCCGTTGAACATAGCACAGCGTGTTTAAAAGATCACAGGACGATTAGCTTCTCCACGGCGCTCGTGTCTACGAGCGCTGGTCCGTGCCTTTTAAAGAGTCTTTTTCCTCCCTGCTTCATCCCTCAAATCCTTGTGAGCTCTTACAGTGGGGACGCCGTTGCTTTGCTCCGGGGGGTATGTCTGCCTCTCCGGAGACAGACAGAGAGGTTCTCGCCCACGAGTTAAAACAGTCTACTCCAGCCCGCCCTTCTAAGAGATCATAAAGGGATCGCCGTTGCCTTCTCTGTCAACTCTGCCCAGCCCGCAGTGACATAATCAGGAATGACAAGCTCATCAACTGTCTGCTCTACCTGGTCCACAGAGAGAGAGAGAGAGAGAGAGAGAGAGAGAGAGAGAGAGAGAGAGAGAGAGAGATAAAGGCACGCACCTGCGCGGATACATTCACAAAGACACCTGTCTTGCTAGTGATGGGCTTCCTCAGCTGCTTGGAGGGTACTGGAGGATGATGTGATATGATGATGATGTGGTGTAGATAATGCTGCTTCTCTGGTCAGTTTATGGTGAATATGTGCTGGTGGTGTGGTCACACTAAGGCTTGTGGTTTCTGTTAACATTTACATGAACGCCTAGGGGCTAAAGCAGTGATTTGGGGGATGTGAATGGCTGCATTTTGGACCTTGGCAATGGGTGTTGTGGTGTTTCCTGGGAACACAAGTGTCCACACAAGTCCGGTAGATAAGCAGTGAGAAAAGGCAGAGCGTCAAATCATAAATATTTACTATGTTTTTCAGAGACACACGTGAGGTTTTCATATCATACTATGTTTTGGTATTAAGGCAATATAATCACCAAGACAATATTCTAATTCCATTTTCATTATGACTGATATCATGCCATAGTCATAGGTGCCAGGTGTTAAGTTCATGCCATGGTCCATTAGATGCCACCATCACGAGTTTTCAAGTATTCACATACAGTGACAATGATAGCATCAATCATTACTATAAAAGCACTCCTTCCCTATCTATGGGGTCAGCTAAGGCTGTGCAGTGTGTGTTGAGTGTATTGTATTGTAGTGTATTGTATTCACTCTCACCCTCTCGGCAGGTTTCCCAGCTGCACACTTGGCAAGATGACCATGGAGTGCTGGGACCTGACCTCACATGTGATGAGATGATATGATGAGGATGATAAAGTGGAGGACTGGGGCCTGAGGACTGGGTCCTCACATGGGCTGAGATGATATGATGGGGATGATAACATGGAGGACTGGGACCTCACATGGCTCAGATGATATGATGGGGATGATAACATGGAGGACTGGGACCTCACATGGCTCAGATGATATGATGGGGATGATAACATGGAGGACTGGGTCCTCACATGGGCTGAGATGATATGATGGGGATGATAACATGGAGGACTGGGTCCTCACATGGGCTGAGATGATATGATGGGGATGATAACATGGAGGACTGGGACCTCACATGGCTCAGATGATATGATGGGGATGATAACATGGAGGACTGGGACCTCACATGGGCTGAGATGATATGATGGGGATAATAACGTGGAGGACTGGGACCTCACATGGGCTGAGATGATATGATGGGGATGATAACATGGAGGACTGGGACCTCACATGGGCTGAGATGATATGATGGGGATGATAAGGGCGAACAGGTGGACCGGTCCATGTGTCCGTCTATCTGTCTGGCTGTTCGTTGAGGTACGCGTGGACCATATGCAACCAGGTGTGGTTAACACCCCCACCTGCGCCATGTACCACTATAATCAATTTAACAGGATAGATTAATGATCAAATGTTCAAATGATGATTGCTTATCGACTTAAGCTAATCTCTTAATGCCACCGGCCTCCTCATGCTGTTGTGGCAATCATATTTTCCAGTTTTTTTTTCTTCCTGTTGAGTATGTGCGCGTGTGTGTATGCTGGTGAGTGTATTTATGTGTGGCTGTTTGTGTGTTCCCTTTTTCAGTCCCTTATTATCCGCCTGCCAAAAGTGTTTGAAGTGCTATCAGAGAGAGATGCCATAGTCTATATTGTAACCTGAGTTTGGTAAGTGTGTCTCTGATTTGCATAAAATGCAAAGCAGATGTCAGTAATCCTCATGAATGTAAAAGCAGCTCATTGACTCTTAACTGTTTTGTTAGCAGTAGTGGCAAGAAGGACTATGAATACCACATTGATGTAGCTATTACCTTGCCTTCGGACTTCAGGAATATGCCTGTGAATAATGTGTATGTGTATGTGTGTGTGGATGTGTGTGTGTGTATGTGTATGTGTATGTGTGTGTGTGTGTGTGTGTGTATGTGTATGTGTATGTGTGTGGGTGCCCATGTGTGTATCTAGGTAGAGGTGAAATGAGGGAAAAAGCAAATCTCTTCTAGGCATTATCAAATGTCTCCCTTTAGAAATCCAACACGCCTTTCAATATTGAGTGTAAAAGGAACATGTTGAAGACTTTCTCCTGCCTGCTGGAATTAGTCAAAAGACCATTTTTTAGTAATAAATTATGCATTGAAACAAAGAGATAGTCTCTTTTTTTGTTCTCCTGCACATGGGCCTCGGCGAATGCCTTTAAAAATCTTTAAAATTGTCCATTCAACTCAAACTTACTGAGTGTAGCAAAAATGTCAAAGACATTTCGGCGAAGATTGAATAAAATAATGCAGGGAGACAGATTAGTCATGCAGGGAGCCCGCACGGTCCTTTCAGCCGAGCACAATACCACTTTTTATAAGCGCTCTATCTCCACAAAAGGCTGCGTTCAATATATCGAGGATGATACATGGTCAGACGTGTAATCTCCCTTTGATTCCCTGCACTCATTCATCCCGGAACCTTTTCAGGACTGACACTGATGAGCTACGGGGCCCTGTCGGCTCCTGTGTTCACCACCACCACCCTGCCTCCACAGCATCTGTCCATCCGTCCACCCGTTTGTCTGTCCGTCCGTCCTGTGGCAGCCTAAGAGTTCATTACGACTAATGCTGTTCTCTCAGCGACAATGTCATCCAACCACACACACACACACACAGACAGACACACACACACACACTCATACACACACGCACACTCACACACACACACACACACACACACACACACACACACACACACACACACACACACACACACACACACACATATACATTTAAACACACACACACAGAGATACACATACACACACACACACACATACACATGCACACACAGACACATACTCACACAGACACATACAATGGGGACGTCAAGATATGCTATGTGCGCGGTGAAGTTAACATGTGCCATTTGGGTCAGATGGGGGTTAGCGGCGGCCGTGTTCATCAGTCGCCGGGCGCTAACGACGTGGCATTCTGGCAGGCCACCGACTGACAGGATTGACGACGGCGGCGCTGGTGCAGACACATGCACGGGGCCGCCTGACGTTGACGGAGCGCCGCCAAGTCAGCCGAGGGTGAAAGCGTGTGATTGGGCTGAAGACCCCGTCGAGACGCAGCGTCTGTCACTGGTTAAGATTCAGGGGGAAGGCTCGAACATGAACCCTCATGCATCATATCACGCCGGACTGCCCTCCGATTGTCTGATTGTCTGTGTATGTGGGGGCAGGAGACCAGACAACAGTTGACAAGTGTTGCGACTGTACTGTGCGCGTTCGGACGCGGACAGGGAAACATGGTGTACTCCTAACTAGATGTTGTAGAAATATCTCTGTATGTATCTGTGAGCACTTGTTAGGCAGACAGGGGTTAGTGCATTGTAATTTAGTGTACTCTCAATGAGACACTTTGTGTGTATGTGTGTGTGTGTGTGTGTGTGTGTGTGTGTGTGTGTGTGTGTGTGCATGTTGTTGTCCTCGTGTATCATAGCAGCAAGGAATGATTTGTGTATGTGAGTGTGTGTGTGTGTGTGTGTGTGTGTGTGTGTGTGTGTGTGTGTGTGTGTGTGTGAGTGTGTGAGGGGAAATGAATCAGTTTCCCTGGGAGATAGTGTGCTGCATTACTGACGGGCTTGTGCACCACTTAACCTAATCTAGCATATGATTATGAGCCCCAGTCAGGGGCGTCTCCCTCTCATGCTTCAGTGCCAGCCTGGCTCTGCCCGCCGGGTGTGGCATAGGACAACCCCCCACCCACTCACACACACACACACACACACACACACACGTCACTGTCACACACACACGTCACTGTCACACACTTAAGCAGCTCCTCCCCACTCCTCAACCCTTAGTCACCTCCCAAAAATAAACATCCCCTCCTCGTCCGCAAACGTCTCCTGCTTTACCTGAGGACAGTGAATGATGTGCACTAAATATTATGACTGCCTCATGTCCTGGGATAATTGATTCCCCCCCTCCCTGTATGCACACAAACGCACACACACACACACACACACACACACACACATGACACGTTGACACATACACACACGTGTGCACACACAACCATTTACTTCCTCCGAGCTGTTCATTTTACAAATTCTATAACCTTTTAGAAATTCTTTCTGTGGAGAAGATTGCCGCCTGGCCTCAGATTCATTATGGTGATTGAATCCTCTTCAATAGAAAACTGTTCAAAGAGTGAGAGAGAAAGAGAAAGAGAGAGAAAGAGAGAGAGAGAGAGAGAGAGAGAGAGAGAGAGAGAGAGAGAGAGAGAGAGAGAGAGAGAGAGAGAGAGAGAGAGACATCTCCTGCGTCTGAGACTGAAGGCAACATGGGTTAAAAGCTTGTCTGGCTGGCATAATTCACTGCTGCTGAGCCAAACAATCACATCGCATTGTGACCTTCATATGATACAAAAAAAAGAGGAGGCCGTAAAAAAGCCTCCTGTCTTTTTACCCCCCTCCTTTTTCTCTCTTTCTCCCCCTCTCCTTCCCTCCATCATCTCCAGCCCTCCCCTTCGTCTTCCACCATTTTTGGTCTGTGGAGCGCATCACAGCCTGTATCCAATAACGAATTAAATATCTAATTATTAACACTGCAGAGAGGGGTGCACATTGTGGAATAAGCCTCTTGCTCTAATCATTGAGTTGAAAAAGCAGCCTTGTTTACAATGGGAGACGATGTACATATATAATTTCTTCCTCTCCCTCACTCTCCCTCTCTTGTTCCTCTTTTCCTCACGAAGCACCTGGACCTACACTATTCATCATGCCGGTGACTCCGAACATGAATTAGTTTTCCTTTTTTATGTGCGAGATGAGAGGGCCAGATGGTATAAAATAAAAAAAGGCAAAAAAAAGAGAAGAATCGAGGACATGGTGGGTGCTGTATGTTATCATAGGGGTCCATGGTGCTGCGGGATTAGGGTGAATTTTTGACGGGCGTTTCGCTCTGAATTATAGCTTTTCACATGCCCTTCATTGTCATCTCTTTATACTTCAAACAAGAAATTGTCCAACTCTAATTAGTCGATATAATTGCAGCTGGAAGAAGCGCTGCCAATCGGACCCAAGCCCGAGCAAGGTGGAGTGGTTTTGTTCTCCTTCGCTCCTTTTCATCTGCGGCTCCTGTTTTTATTCCCCCTCTCTCTCTGTTCCTCTGGCTGTCTCTCGTCCTCTTTTTGAAAGAGAGAAAGGAGCCTCTCGAGAGGTCTGGAGGTTACATGCGCGTTATTAGAGCATCACTTGTGGGCAATTATGAGACCCTCCACATCCTCTGTACCTGCTGCAAGCTGCACTTTATGGGGGACAAGTGCAGACACGAACAGGCCTTTTTGCAGCTGCTATGTGTTTTTCTTTGTCCCCCCCTACCCACCCCTCTGATTTTGACAGTGACACCGTGTGAAGCATTGTTTGTTTGCTCACATGGAAGGTTTCAGTGCATGCCCTCTCAATGGACACTCGAGAAGAAGAGGGAGATGGTATTTTACCTATCTATTCCACAGGATGTTTACCGGCAAATCGTTGGAAATTAGCACCATCCTCGAACCCGCGGCTTTGGGGCTCTTCAGTAGGACTGCCGACCTTTGACCCTCTCCCTTACCACTCCACCTCTCCCCTGCCCCGGAGTTCCCCTCCAGCTCGCATCACCTTGAAGTACGTCGCCGATAGCTTGTTGGTTAGCATGTCGGCGCGGCGCTCAGGTCAGTGTTGTCAGGTTAGACAGCTGAGATGGACCGGTCCTGCCCTCCCCAGCGGGCTGTGGGTGGCCATGGCGGTCCAGCCCGGGCCCGTGTGCGGGAGCGGCGACAGCCTGGCATTGTCACATCATCAATCATGATTATAAATCCTAGTGCGTCCTTGCTACATTAACTCTGTGACCCTATGTAGCCAATCTCAATTAAATCTCTGATGAATATATGATTCATCCACGCACACTGTCACTCGCCTGTCATTCATTCCCTGACAAGAGCCCCGCTTTTATTTTTGGCTTGATATGCAAATATCATCTGAGGGATTTAAAGCAAAAAAAAATACCAACTCTGAGAAGTGATTATGAGTGGGAGGAAGATGTTCATTCAACACCAAAGGGGGTTAAGCCAGGGTTTGGCTGGGAAAGGCAGGGCCAACTGAGACATGGAGCTCCAAATCGGAAAAGTTTGAAGCATTGTTTTGAATCTTAACAAGGGGACTTAGACAAGGAAAATAATTTGTCTTTCTTTTTTTTCCCAGCTTTTCTCTTTCCATTGCATGTAACCAAGCACACAAATAGCTATCTTAACAGTTGATGCTATTTTGAATAGCGGCAGGTCTCTGTGGATTTCTGAGAGTGAGGCAATTTACTTGTGAACAGGTGCATTTTTAATGCTTTCATACAATTAGAACAGAGTTTTAGCAGGAGCGTTTTTTTCCCTTTTTTTCTCTTTGATCGCCTTGCTCATTTTATACCTATTTTGAATTGATTTAGCTCCCTAATTAAACTGAGGCGAAAATGTTAATTACCTAACAAGGTCACCTCTTTCTATCACCAAATATAGGGTTGGTTTTTTTCTACGTTTTCCCCCTCTATCAACATTCAAAAGGAAAGTTAGAAAACAGTGTTAATTGCCTATCCTCAATCCTATTTTAACTTTGCATCTTACTCATGTATAGTTCCATATTTAGCCCATAAAAAGAGTCTTATTGTATTGTCATTTCTCAGCCGCTGTTCTTCTGTCTGGCACAATGTGTCCAGTCATCACAAAATCCCTTTGTTTAAACTCTGGGGGATGCTTAGAGGAGAAGTCTTGAACATATGGAGCCTTTAAATGGGGGTCTATTAGAAAAGAAGGCTGTGTCAGATGTTAAATCATGCAGCTGCTTTGCATTTGGAATGTGATTAGGCTAGTTAGATGACATTATTTCTTTAGATTCCTCTGAGCTTAAATTTAAAAATATAATGAGACTGTTTTATTTTGTGCATGTGGTCGAGTATCTGGGCCTTGGAAGGATTTTTCCTTTTCGTTGTTATCGTAAACAAAGAACCTGTTGTGTAAGTCAACACAAGGGTAGTGTGTTCTTTCCAAATGTTAGTTGCACACTCCAAAAATCTCACTTTCTTTCTATTATTCTGGGCTGAGCATTAATGCACAGTGAAGTGCTGTTCTTAGTTTCCAAGTGCCCATGTGTTTCATCCAGTCTCATGGAGCCAGATGTATATTAAACGTCTACAAACATCCATACAGAAATGTGGTCCAAGTGTGGGTGGGAATGTTCAGCATGTTTGCACCATTCTAAACAAATCCAATGCCATGTGAAGAGGGAGCTCACAGCAATGGTGTATATATTCAAACAGAAAACAGCCCAGAAAATGAGACGAGTTGTTTCCAGACATATTCTTCTAATTCTGTGAATGCTGAGATCTGTGCACTTTTGTTCAGTTGTGAATTGGACAGATGTATTGTACAGTGCAGGCCTATCTTTTTTTTTAAGATTTGTTTTTGGCCTTTTATGCTTTTAATGGATAGATTAGTGCACAGTTGAAATGATAGGGAGAAGAGGTGGGGAGTGGACAGGAGAAATGGCATCGGGCCGGATTCGAACCCGTGACCTCCTTGAGTTTCAAGCCCGAATGTGGTCAAGGCTACTGTGTGAGCTACAGTGCCCCCCAGTGCAGGCCTATCTTACCCATGCCCCACATCACTGATACTTTCAAGGAAAACAAAACATGGAGGCCAGCTGGTTCTGAGAAGGCAAAGGTAGCTTAAAATCAGCTGCTAAGGTAGTGTAATGATTTTTACTGCAAACACAACACAAAACTCTGCACTAAAAGAGTGTAGCAAATATGCATGTTCTGTCACTTCTCCTATGATGTTTAAGCCAAATTTTCAGCCAACATTATTAGAATATCATATTTTAACATGGCAACCGATGCTCAGGCACTTGCATACTCTGATTCCATGCAAGTGAACTAACTAGCTTGCCATGTAGCAATGAATCCATTTTGAGCTAAATCAACATTAACAAGGCATAGTAGAAAACACCAAGTGGCACTCTGCCTAATCTGCCCAGTAGTTTTCCAGATAAAAAGCTATCAGTCAACAGCTTTTAGCAAACAGAAGAAGAATACTGTGATGGACCGAGCGTCAGGTTACTATCTTTATGTGGGTCAGGTTACTATCTTTATGTGGGTATGGCCAAAAGCTCAGAGTCAGAGTCAGGGTTCAGAAGTCATATGGGATTATTAACTTTCAAACAGATCAACAAACCATAAGTCCAACACAAAAGGGTATATAGGGAACCCAGCTTCATAAAGCCAATCCAACACTGCATTAACAAAAATAAAGAAAACTCCAAATTCACAGTTCCTAGACAAAACCTGCTTAGCCTCAAAATGAACAAAGGACAAAAATCAGCAGTCTCAAGGTTCACACATATGCACATACCTGACAAGACTCTCCCCCTAGACAGAAGAAGTCAACATGTACAGAGAGGTGGCCAGCACCATTTATAAAAAAGGGGTACACAATAATCAATTATTACACACATCCCGCTGGGGAGGGCAGGACCGGTCCATCTCAGCTGTCTAACCTGACAACACTGACCTGAGCGCCTCGTCGCACCTACATGCTGACCAACAAGCTATCTGCGACGTACTTCAAAGTGATGCGAGCTGGAGAGGAACTCCGGGGCAGGGGAGAGGTGTAGTGGTAAGGGATAGGTTCAAAGGTCGGCAGTCCTGCTGAAGAGCCCCAAAGCCCCTGGTTTCGATGATGGTGCTAATTTCCAACAAGACAAACCCTGAAAACACCAATACGGTAGTCTCTGTGTTCTAAATATATAACTGTAATAATGACCATCTTTTATATCCTATTCCCATGCCTATAAAAAGACATCTTACCAAAGTGGTTTGGCCAAGACCATTTATTTTGTCCCTACAGCCATTACCTAGACTCATTAGTGTAATTAAGCTGGGAACCAAATATATGTTCCCTCTGTTTCTGGCAGCGCTTCTTTGACTGTCGGACCGACAAGTCAGACGAGGACACGAACCACCACTCCAACGAGTTGGGAATCTATTTATCACATAATCTTTCGGTAACACTTTAATTTGCAGCCTGCTGATTACAGGGCAAGTACCTGTAAAAAAAAAAAATAGGTAAGTAAGTAAAGGTAAAAAATTATTATTGTGGAAGTAAGTTATTAATGGGTTATTTGCAAACATTTTACAAATAAGGAATGTATACCAATGATTTTGAATTCCTTGTAATTCTAAACATAATTATAGTTCCCTTTAAATGTCTTACAAGGTTCATCCTGGTAACGACATGGTCATCTACATCCATTAAAGGCTATGTAACAGGAAGAGTAACTGTGAAGTACGGTGGAAGAAAAAAACATAAAGCACAGATCATAATTGTAGGAGTAAGTGGTTATTTACTGACATTTGAAAGCACAGGTATTCTCCACCTGCTGGGCATCGCTGCCTGTCGCACCACTGCCCACGCCATGGGGTCAGCAGCAGGGTCATGAGTTGGGGGCCACCCTTCACAGATGTCTCGCCCCTTTGGTCTCAGAGTCTTATGAAGTGGTGGGGCAGCAGTAGGGTGTCTCCCTGCCACTCCCTGGAGCTGACCCTAAGGTACGGTCTGACTTTGCATCTTCCTTTCTGAGCCAAAGCCAGAAATTCCCTTGCTCCGCCTCCTCAGACAGTTCCTTGAGTGCCGCCTTCTGCCTGGACCTGGTGATTGAGAGAACCTTCACGAATCAATGGGTGGATTTTCCAGTGAAGCCTCTTTAGCCGACCTCTACTGGGTAGGTACATGTCTTCCAACCTGTTTCTGTGCATGCCACAGACCACTCGCTGTACTTCTCCTTCTCTCGAAGGCTGCTTCCAGACATTCCACCCCCAGAAAAGTGTGCTCAACCACGATCACCGCCCTGGCAGAGGTGGATCACAAGAGAATGTCTGTCCATAGGGAAGTTGTAGTGATCTCACATTGGAACTTCAGCTGTTGGTCCAGGTCGACTCTCATGTTCAAGTTGTGCAAGTACCTCCCTTCCTAACTGGCACCTTGGCTTAACTTGCACTTAAGCAGTGACAGTCCCGCACTTCTTTTTCCTTTTCTTTCTATGTCGTTTTCTATTTTTTGAAAAAAAAGCAGTATTTATTGTTACACCAGGTTCTATTGCTCTTAGCCTGATTGTTCTCTCACTTGTATGTCGCTTTGGACAAAAGCGTCTGCAAAATGACTAAATGTAAATGTATAAGCTGCTGCCTGCAGGAGTGTGGTGACATGTAAGTTCTGCTATAATGCTTCTGCTAAAGAGTAAATAACAGGATACAGGATACTAAGTAACTGTGAAGTCAAGTTTAAAAATATATAAATACATGTCATGATTGTTTAAGCAAGTGGTCATTACTTGGTCATTTTACAAATAAGAAGAGTTAATATGTTTTATTTCACCGTCTTTCTAAAAGTAGGCCTAATTACATGTTACTTGAAATGTAGACTGTGATGTATTTTGGAGAAAGTAACTGGAAAGTAGAGGGTCTAAGCTAAACATATCCTATACTTAGCAGAAAGTTACAGGCCTACATTTAGAAAGACAGTGAAATCAAAAACATTTATACATATACGTAAATTAAACATATATATTTGTAAAATGTAAAATGTGAATTACCAAGTAATTATGACATCTACACTCATACCATGTCCTTACTTTCTTATAATGTACTTCACAATTACTTACCCTGTTATTTACACTCTAGCAAAAGTATTTGGTCATGTTATAATAACATAATTTGAAGTAACTAGGTAATAAGGTCTTGTTTTCAAAAGACAATGAAATGAAAAACATATTTACTTTACTTGTAAAATGTTTGTAAATTACCCAGTTGTAATCACTTGTTTCTACAACAACCATATCCTGTACTTACTTTTTTCTTACACCGTACTTCAGTTACTTTAACGAAAGAAGATGACCTTGTTGTTACCAGGATGTCCCTTGCAAGTCATTTTAAGTAAGCAAATTGCAATAAATTGGACATTGTAGTAACTCATTCCTTATTTGTAAAATGTTTGTAAATTACCCGGTAATAACCAATTACTTCCACAATCATCCCTTTACTTCCTATTTTCATTCTTACGCCTTACCTAACAGGTTCTCGCCCTGTAATTAACTGGCTGTAACTCAAAGTGTGACCGCTCTGTGATCTTGTTAAGCTTTCCAGCAAGATCTTGAAGCCAGTGACTGAATTGTGCTTTTGGAATGTGAAGGTAAATCTCACATCATGTAGGTATTTGGCCTTGTGAGCTATGGCTAACAAATAGCAGAATGTTTTTCACCTATCCTTGAATTACTTGAAATCTGTCCATAGCTGACCAGGACTGCTCAATGCAACCAGGTTATTAATCCTGCATTCAGTGCATCATTTATCTGCATCGGAAAGCAATATATCTAACGGTGTCATGTGATGGACCTGCTGTCCAATAGCACTATTGATTACTGTTGTCCTGACTGCTGCCATGTTGTCTTCCAGAGGTGTACCTTGACCTGCCCGACAGACCTGCCTGTTCTTAGTGAGACATGCAGGGGGTGGGGTGGTGGTCTGCAAGGGTGATGGGAGGGGAACAGGAGGGAAATTAGGTGTGTAATCTGAGGTTGATGGGGAGAGATTGTGTGTGGTGACCTCAGCTCAAGTTCCGCCCTGCCCTATCTGAAGCATCCTGCTTTTCCACTTGGCCATGCCCTTCTTTGTGCACTCTGTCATATACACTCACTTTCTCTCCATTTTTCTGTTTCTCTTTTTTCTTTCTCGTTTCCCTCTTTCTCTCTCTCTCTCTCTATCTCTCTCTCTCTCCTCTCCCTCTTTCTTTCTCTCTCGATCCCCATCCCCATGCCATTCTGCCCGCCCCCTTGGCTGAAGAGATGCAGAATGACAATTATTGAAAACACAATTAAAATGGGTTAATCAGATTATTTGTACCGGATAAAGCCTTGGGGATGACATTGAAAGGTTTTTTTAGAAAAATCCATGCCCTTCTCCGAACAACGATTAAAAAAGATGTGCAGTAGAATGTGGGCACTGTTGTTATGCCAGGCTTTCTAAACTGGTGTTTGTATGCAAGTGCCATTATGTTCCCATGGGGATTTCCAGCCAACTGGTTGGATACCATCAATGTTATGTAACTGTCCGTGAACTCAAAGGCACTGACAAAGTTACAGTTGTTCCGTTGAGTTAATTTAGTCATTTTGCATAATATGCAGAGAGGCTTGACAGTGCACTGCCAGCAGTAGTTAAATAGCTTAATGCTTAAATAGCAAGTACTACAACAGCAGAAGGACACCAAATGAGACCATTGTGTCACAGTGTAGAAGACCTGGAGTCCTGACTGTGCCACACACACTGTCTAATGTCAGGGTCGAGATTGTTTTTGCGATTGAAATGAGAGATGTTGTAGTGGTGATTGATACAAATCTTTAGATTTTTGTTCCTCTTTAAACCCACTTCAACTCCACATATACTAAAAAAAACTATTAATGAGAAATTAAAATCACTGACATCTGACAAATTATCTTTTTGATCTTTTATCAAAGTATTATTTTTTCATAAGAACGCTCATTTTAGACGTGTCATCTGATATAACAACCATACTTATACGGCATTTCACTAGAATGTGATTGACATTACGTTGAAATATCATGTCATGCCTTGGTTTGAACCTTTGACAATATGTTCAAACAAAGGCAGTAATCATGAATTATCCTTTACTGTTGTTTAAGAAAATTAAACAGACAACATATAATTTGTTGACCATTCCTCACCTTACTCCGTGACATTCTACTACCTTCAACACCTCAATTGGCCAGTGCATGAATTTAGGATCGGCTTTTATTTTGAAATGCCATCTCTTTGCAAGACGAAAGGCTGAATAAACAGTTGTGCGCAACAGTATGCCTTAGGTTTAATATCATGTTCAAACACTATTTACAATTTCACGACTGAATACAAGACAGAATAACATAATGTGTAGGTAGTTCATTTAACTTTTAACAAGATCCAGCTATGTCCTGAACGTCAAGTGAATGTCTAAGTTAACCAACTCCATCACACATCTGTCATTAAACAAATCTTGCATTAACCAGTGGCAGTGGTTGAGACAGTCCATGTGCTTATTAACTTTATACCAACATAAGGAGGCCAGAAGAAGCTGAAATAAGCTGCAATTTCACATCAAGGCTTATTTTCTGCCATTGTAATGTGCAATATGTGCACTAAATAAGAAAACATGCATTATTGTGAAAAAATACAGTAAATTGATCATTTTGCATTGAATTCTCATTTCTTGGAACATCAAAAGCAAGAAGGAATTGTGAGGACAATATGTTTTAACTAGGGATGCACCGATGCATCGGCCGTACATCGGTATCGGCCGATGTTTGCCTCTTTTAATGTTATCGGCCTATCGGTAATAAACTTGACTTTCACCGATGGTACTGGCCGATGTTTATGGCAGGCAGTTTTTAAAGAAAAATATTTTATTATATTCGTTTTAATCTTGAATTTATATGGCATTCCCTAAGGGTTTATGCTTGTGTTTTGTAAGGCTGCATTGCAAGCATCTGTTTACAGTTGAAATGATGTCTTGAAGTCTGGTAAAGTTTAGTTAAACTAAAGATTGTTTCATAAATCTGATTGAATTTGTGCTCATTCAAAGTTAAGAGTGATAAAGGGCTGACATAATTTAACACATTGCTTTTTAGATAATGATTTTATTATTTTCCTGGCACAAAAGGGTGAATGAATAACAACAAATACAAAATAAACAAATATCGGTATCGGTATCGGTATCGGCTAGATTGTTGTTTTGAACATCGGTATCGGTATCGGCCAAGAATTTCCATATCGGTGCATCCCTAGTTTTAACCACGCCTTTGAGACTCATTTCAATCACTGAGATGCACCATTTGAGACAACTCAAGACAAGGGCCTTGACAATTTGTATGATTTTGTTGATGGACCTTTGACACAATCAATCTGTGTTATAGAAAGAGGTAGTTCGAGAATTAGGCCATTAATAGAGTTTTTTTGCAGATATTATCCTAAACATTTAGTGCCATGAATAGAAAATGCGCTCTGTCCTTGTCTCACTCTGTCCCCCTCACTGACCAGTCAGGTGAGGAATGACATCTTCTGTAGTCAAACCAGGTTATGATTTTAATCTAAATCCATGCTTTATTCACAACAGCTGGTAATTGAGTATTATGGGACAATTAAGATATTTGACATCATCCACCATAAGCCAGGTCAAATATTCAGCCTTTCACCTGATCACTGCCTCCTCTCTTTCCTTTCTTTCTCTCTCTCTCTCTCTCTCTCTCTCTCTCTCTCTCTCTCTCTCTCTCTCTCTCTCTCTCTCCCTCTTCCTCCCCCCCCTCTCTGTGAGTGTCCCTCTGTGTATGTGTGTACCTCTGTTGCAGTGTAGTTCAATTCAATTCAGGTGTGCCAAATAGACAAGGCTAAAGGTTAAATGTTCTGCTGAAACATTAGAGGGAGACACATTAAACTTTAATAACATTAAAAGCTCCAGAATGTTTTACACCCTTATGTAATATGAATGACTGATGAAAATCCCCCTTACTGATTATCAAATGTTGACTTTACTCAACAAATAAATATATCAATTCCATATAAGTTCATTACCACAGGGAAATGGTCACAGGTGACTACAAAAGTTTTATTCCAAAAAACATGTGTCATAATTATTGGAACCCTCTCATTTAGTATTTTGTGCAACCCCCTTTTGCCAACAGAGCATTACTGAGTCTTGTATTGTCTTTGAAGACTTGAGAACGCAGAAGATGCAGCATTTCCTGGATCTTCTCTTGTGCACTCTCTTCTTGAGCTCAACCCACAGGTTTTCAATTGGATTAAGGTCAGAGGACTTGGATGCCCATGGCAAAAGCTTGATTTTGTGTTCATTTAACCATTGTTGAGTGGATTTTTTAAGTGTGCCCTGGAATGCTGTCCAGCTGGAAGATCCAACCACGACCAAGTTTTACCTTCTTGGCAGAGGCAGCCAAAGTTTCATTTGAAATCACCTGGAACTTCCTGGAATCCATAATGTCACGTATGCAAATAATACTGCCAGAGCCTTTGGAGGAGAAACAGCCTCACAGGTCTTCCACCATGTTTAATGTTTGGTATTAGGTGCTTTTCTCTGAGGCCATCTTTGTTTCCACACATTACGTACCAAGACACTCTCCCAGCTTGCACTGGCGCACTCAAAAGGATGAAAAGTAGGACAATAAGATGTGTGTGTGTGTGTGTGTGTGTGTGTGTGTGTCTGTGTGTGTGTGTGTGTGTGTTTATGTGAAACAAAACAAAACAAATGTAACTGAAATGCTCTGGCACCTGACAGACTCCCAAAAATGCTTACCTTTTCTTCCCCCACCAAAGGATGGCCTTCTCCAGTGTCCCCAGTCAGTCTTGCCACGCACAGAGAGCCAGTGGCGTTCTATTCCTTTCGGTTTTGTTCAGTTTTGTTTGTTTAGTCTTTTTTGGTATTTTCATCTTCTTCCATTAAAAAGACTGGCTGGTGCTTAGAACTCCCGGTGTCCCTGTGTGGTTTGTGTGTGCAATGTGAGGCACTTCTCCTGGTGTGGCTACAGGTGATTAGATGGCTTAAAACAAAAGGGAAAACAAACACAAAAACCCACTTGCTGTGGAGCCAAGCTTACCCACCTCCCTCTAGGCCTGGAAAAAAAAACCTCCTTTCAGGAGTACCCCAACTCTGTACTTATTCGTGCAAACAAAGGAACAACTCCTTCTGCAACAACTCTATCGATACCTCACACAGGGTTCTACACCACTACCCTTTTCCCCTTCAGCACAGGTTCCCCATCGTTGCAATACAAGTGAGAGCTTCTCCCCTACTGAGGGGCTGTCAGCTGCACACGTAAGGGATGCAGCAGGGGCCAATATTGAATTAAATAAGGACATATCCAAAATATAAATGCATGTTGATGTACTTGTGTGGATGAACTATACATAACATACTCCGAACCCACCTTGAGCATATGGAGTCAAAGAGCTCCACTTATATTTCGTCTTAACTCTGCACCCTGTCCCAGTTAAAGTTCCATTGGCATCTGGCAAACTCCAAGTGATTTTACTTGTGGCGAAAAAGATTGGAAAGGTTTCTTTCTACTTTCCAAACCATCCTTTGTTGGCATGCAGGTGACATCTTATGGTTGATCTGAAGACATGGTGACCCCCAGATGCTACCAAACTGTAATTCTGAAAGTGTGGTCTTTGAAGATTTTTTTTTTAACTTCTCTAACCATCCTCCTCATTGTGGCTGCTGACAAAATAGGCTTGCGTCATCTTCAGGGAGGTTCATGACAGTTTTTAATTTCTTAATGATTACCCCAACTGTTGTTATAGGCATTTTAAGTTCAGCAGTGATTTTCTTGTATCTATTCCCTCACTTGTCGAAGTCAACATACCTTTGCCTTGTTGCAATGGAATGCTCTGGAAGCTTTTCCATGGTGATGGATGACTAAGGGATTTGGGCCCTGTGTCACCTCAGTTTTATACCCCAGTGAAACAGGAAATCATTGATGACTGCTTAGAATGTTCAAATATTCAAAAATGTATAAAATTGAATTGCTGACGGTTGCTTTATTCTCAGACTACCTCAAATAAAGGTAAGACCTTTTTTTCCTATTTTCATTATAATATTTAAGCTTAACTGATGAAGTGATTTTCTATAAGCCCTTTCAAACATATTTAGCAAGGGTGCCATTCATTCTCAAGGGCATTATATAACATATGTGTCTATGTGTTCATCCCTGCTCATCAAGTAAATACTGATAAATTACATTTTCCCATTCTTGGTAACAAGAATTGCTTCAGTTTTGGCTCAGAACTTGTGCTAGATTGTGTATATTTGGGACAGTCGCTGAGCTGAGCTGTATCTTCACTCTTTTACGAGCTACTAAAGTTCACTTATCTAATTTGGGCAAACCAGTCTTGCCAGGCTGTGATCACCAACACTGCACAGTCAACTAGCTGCTGTTTCAATGCAAGCTACGTGCATGTGTGTGTACCGTGTGTGCCTATGCACATGTGTGTACGGTGTGTGCATGTGTTCATGTGTGTGTGCATGTGTGCATGTGTTCATGTGTGTGTGCATGTGTGCATGTGTGTGTGCATGTGTGTGTGTGCATGTGTGTGTGCATGTGTGTGCGTGCATGTGTGTGTGTGCATGTGTGCATGTGTGTGTGCATGTGTGAGTGGGTGCCTGTACTACTGGGGTGATTTGCTCAGAATGTCAAGACCAGTTGACTCCGGGTATCTATATTCTACTCCTAACAAACCTCCATTCTTTCTTTCCTTCTCCTCTATTTCCTTTCTCTTTCTTTATACCCTTAATCTCATTGTCTCCCCCATGGTGTTTTCCTGTCCCTGTGTGTCTTTCTTTTTTCCTTATCTCTCCCTCTTTTTCCTATTTATTGCTATATTTATTTTTTGCTGAAAAGTCAGTCTAGTTCATTTGCTAGTCAGTTGGGTAGAGAGGCTCCCCATTCTAAGGCTTTTATTAACATCATGGCCTGCACAACAACAGCCACGGAATCTATTATTCATTAAGTGTAACCAATATAAAATTTAAAACAGTGTGGTTTTTGTCAAATTATGTAAGGTCAGCATAATTTTCTGCCTATTACTAATATCTATATCATCTTTGCCTTAGTCAGCTGTATTTAAATATGCAATCATTTACAGCTTTTGACTATATGTGTGTGTGCACCCAATTTCCAATATTCCTCTACTACACTTTTTATGCTGACATCAATGGCAAGCTATTAAAGACAGTATTTCATTATTGGTTCCTCGTCCCCAGTGGTTATTTACAATCCTATATATACTAAGCACTGATATTAAAGGAGACCATTTTAATGAGGTGCTATCTGCCTTGCAATATGTCTTTCTCTGAATGAGATTGTGTTTAAAGATTTTATCAAGAAATGGCTGTTCGCTGGGGTTATGTTTTGTCCATGAAATATGCATTTCATATCTCTTTCATTTCATTAACATAATTTAATTTGTGCTTTGCATTCTGTGCATAATACATATTTGATTTACAAAACAAATATTTCCATTAGAAAATGAATTTCATGCAGGCAAAAGGCAGAACTGAATGATGTATTGTAAGGAAATAAGAAAAAAGGAATTGTATTATCTTCTTACTCAAAAAAAAGGCCTGGCAAGGAAAAATACTCAATAGACTTTTTAGTGCGTGTGTGTGTGTGTGTGTGTCTGTCTGTGTGTGTACACTGTGTGTGTACACTGTCTGTGTGTGTGTGTGTGTGTGTGTGTGTGTGTGTGTTTGTGTATGACAGAGAGAAAGATAGGGTGTTTATGCCTGCGTGCCTCTGCATATGCCACTTTGTGTGTATGTGTGTGTGTGTGTGTGTCTGTGTCTTTGTGTTTGTGTCCCTGACCATGTGTGCACATTTGTATGTGTGTGTCTCTGGCTGTGCACATGTGTGCTTATGTATGTGCATGTGTGTCTATGTCAACAATATGTAAATTTGCATTAGAACTGCAATGGAAGCAGAGAGTATATTGCATTAAGTTTAAAGCAGTATAACTCAGATTGATTTACATTGCACAGTGTGACAGTTTCTCCCTGGCGTTAGCTAAGTGTTCATGCGGAAATGTGGCTTGGGTCTGCTTTTTTATCATCAATAAAATGGCGGGGATATTATAAAGATATATTTCTGTGTTGTGCGGCACAAAAGAAGAGCACACATCTATTTGAATTCTGTGTCATTTTTAAGAGCACGCCTGGTTACACAGGAAACTATGCCATATGAAAAGGTGCTCTGTGTTGTTTTTCACACCCCCCGTTTGCCATATATCAAATAGCTGTGTCATCTTCATGATGCTGTGTTTTCCATCTTCTCTCAGCAAGGCTACCCTTCGTATGCGGGGGGGGGGGGGGGGGGTGCTCGCTACCTTTCTGTTTAGAGGTCTTTAACTACATCTCCTCTTGGCCAAATCCTCTGCCTTTAAACTAATGCCTGGAGAATTATTGAGTCCATTCCTCTCTGTTTCCTCCTTCCCCCCTCTTTCTGGGGAATGTTACTAGTTTTAATTAAAGCACTGCACTTTGCTAGTTTAAAGGCTATCAGTGGCTGCTTGATAAGTTGCGGGAGCTCAGGGCTTTGGATAACAAGGAGCGTTTAAACTGGCCCTGGCGAGTTCATATTAATTTGGCTTATCTCCCTGTATAAAAAAATCCAGGTAGCATTGAGACAGATCCTCAGCTTTAATGAGCTCAAAATGTAAAGTCAGTGTCAGAACACTCCACTTTTTTTTTTATTTCAAAGGGAGTACGAAATAACTTGTCTGAGCTAAAAGCCAAACAGTGAGATCTATGTTTCAGAGGTAACTAGTATTAGCAGGGATTTCAGGCTTGTCTGACACGCGGCGTTGAAGGAAGGGCTTAAAATAGAAAGCGCAGGTATGCGGTGGTGGGGCTTATACCTGCGTTTGCTCGTGCCTTTCGGCTGCGCTGAAGGGAGAACGATGAGAGGATCTCACAGGTTTTAAAATCTTTTCCTTTCCCCCCATCTTTAATAAAAAAAAATAAAAAAAAACATCCAACCATTTCATCATCGTCCTGCCATGAAGGTGATTGCCTGCCCGGCTACGGCTAAGTATTTCTCTGAGTCTGTGACAGGTATGTTTAAACTTTGCTTTTCCCCCGAGCTAGGCAGGGCGGGCAGGCGGGAGGGGAAGGAAGGAGGAGAGGGAGGGGTGGAGGTAAGGAGATGGAGATCAGGCTTTTGTGCCGTGGAGGTGGTGAGAGTCTCGGGATGACTCTGTAACTTAAGCCTCCTCTCATCTCCATTTGAAATAGTTAGCTCTCTTGATCACAGGAAATCCTGCGGGAATATGTATATGAACTGCAGATATTAAAGAAAAATTATTTTTTCTTTTTAATGTGGCATTTGAGGCCTGATTCACGAAAGCCCCTGCACGTTTTAGCGCATGCGAAAGCCAACACCTCAGTCAAAGTATGATTACGGGTCCACCATCGCAGCTTATCAGTTGGGCTTTGCATTGGATAAATCCCCTTGTACAAATTAAACTTTTGACTAAATCCCAGTGTTACACAGAAGGGCCCCAGAGAAGAGCTTCTCTTAAAGGTGCAGATGGTCCTCTACCCAATCAAATCACTCTGCCAGGCCGTGTAAGAAGTGTGATGCCTGTAGTGACTCTCCCTCAAGAGAATATGGCTGATACGGACAGTTTGAAACAGTTTCAGTGCGCCTTGTTGTCAAACCATCGGAGTCTAGCCATGATTTGTTTAGCAAAGGCGTTCATTTCTCCTCCTCCTTGCCATCCATCTATCCATCCGTCAGGCCCTCACTCAGTGAGCACCGGCACACCCAGGGAAAAGTGCAGCATGCTCTCCTCCTCCTCCTGACACCTGGCATTAAAAAAAGCACACAGCTCCTACAGACATGGAAACAGGTAGCACAGCCTGTTTGTTAACATCGGCCATTGGAGTGGGGGCAGTGAGAAAGGAGATGGAAAGAAAGAAGAGGAGGAGAGAGAGAGAGAGAGAGAGAGAGGGGGGAAAAAAAATCAATCTAATACTGCAGAACTATCAGATCATATGAAATGATGGATTCTTGGTCGGAGCATTCAGCCTCTGTCTGCCGAGCTGTGCAAATCAATTCAAACAGACACAAAGAGCAAACACACGCGGCGCGCCACAATAGGAAATTGAAGCTGAGCCTCCCTTTTTAAAATATGCCTCTACATATTTGTCTTGTGGATTACCATTCTGAAATGAAATTTGAACAGTTACTTAAAATAATATGCAAAAGATATTTCCTGTTTTGCCGTACCGCTTGTTTGTTGGAGATGTGGGGTTGCGGCGACATGGCCTCCGTGTAAACAGCACATGCGTGTGTTGTCCCGGTGATTATTTTTCATAAACATTTTTTTTGTGGGCTTTATCCACCGCGCAGGAGGGTTGTGTTTCGTTTGGCTGTTTGTTTTCGTGTCGTTGTGGCTTTTGGGGAAATATTTTTAGAAACCCAGACCTCTCCTGATGGCAGCCGCCTGGTTGGTGCGTTGTGTTAAATAAACGCTAATAGTTTTGTGGAGAGCTTCTCCATTTTCTAGACCAAAAATCAAGCGCTCGTCTTATTTGTATGATAATGATGCCAGCAGTTGCCTGTCTTTGAGTAGCGCATTTTGTCAAACGCCTTCTAAAGTATCGGTCATATTGATGAATGTCACATGACAGTGGGTACACTTCAAGGTCCAATCCAGGAGCAATGTTTAGTCCCTCACTCCATATGTCCATATGAAGATGTCACTGAAGACACACCATACTGTGGCCATCCAGCATGGGAGGGTGTATCGTGTCGAGATCTCAGTTTTAAAGCATAAAGCTCCATACCACACATAGCCCCAAGAAATGCTGCTTTATTAGCCACAGCTGAACACACACACACATTGACTCACTCAGAAGAGGTGACACGCAAGCTAGGTCTTACTATACACTGACACTTACTCTGACGTAGACAGATAACGCTAGACTTATACAATTAACTCATACAGGACTACTGCACACAGACGGAATTATAACAGGTACACAGACTAACACTAGACACAGAAGGGAGGCTTAAACCATGTTATTCCTAAACAGAACACTACAAACATAACACAACAAAAACAGTCTCTCGCTCGCATGGCATGCTGGGAGCCACCCATAGTCCCTCTCCCCTCATCATGCCGGAGGCTTCTCTACCCCAACATGCTACAATATTAACACTGATGTCACATCCTCCTACAGAATACAGACATCATTGTCCTACACACATATACTGGGATGCATGTGGCATATCTGAATTCATATGTAAATGTCCTGTCTTCACCAACCCTCTGGATCAGAATGACCTGCCAGATGGCGGCTGACTGGACCAGATCTCTGGAGCATGGGTACAAAAAACCACCGTGCTCCTGGGTTAACTAATCATTGTGTTCCATATGTGTTTAACGGTTTGTGTGTGCGGAGCTGGTGCCTGGCCTGGAACATGGCCAACCATTATGTCCGTGTAACTTCTCAAATCATTTCGAAGCAAAGCAAATAGCAGGGTTCGGGGCATGAAGATCGATTTTGCTTGGCTCTGCAAGCCATTGTTTGAAATCTCAAAGCCTTTGTGTGTTTGTACGTGTGCGCGACATGTTATCACCTCTGCAGAGTGCACAGCAAGGCTGGATGATCTATAGGACTTTCCAGAATCTCCCCGCTGCCACAGCCTTCATAAAGCTTGTTTAGCGTGGCACATTCATTTCAGCTGCCCACTTCACTCGCACTTGCTCTGCATCGGTAATTGAAGTGAGTCTTATGTGCGGACTGTGAAGGACACAAAACCAGCACAGGCTACCCATGGCTACTCCCCTGCCAGCGTGAGGCCCCACTCTTTCAGCTGCACACACCTCCAGTTCCGTGGAGACGAGTCTCACCTCCAGACGCTTTGCATCATCTCCTGTGCCACACACGCACAATGCCCCTCTCCTCAGGTCATTGAGGGTGTGCAGGTGTGGGCTTCACTCCAAATGAGCCTTAATTACTCCATTGAAGTAATCAGAGGCTTGATTGGTACAGAGCTCTTTTTCTTCTCCGCGTTGCCCTTAAGTAACACTTTAGGGTACTGACAGGGATGGCGCCCATCAGCAGCGGTACTCCAGCCCCAGTGCCAACAATTAGGTCTGTGAATTGGAGATGATTTGCTGCAAAATTCATTAAAGCTGTGTGTTGTTGTTTATTTCTTTTAATTACTAACCGAACTCAGTAAAATAAAACTTCAAGTAAAGGACTGCAGGACTACTACATGGAGGAGGTGTAGGACTTTTCAATGCAGCACCCCCCAACACAAGTGGACCAGACTGGGCTTCCCAGCATTGAGTGTGTGTGTGTTCACTGCCGATGGAGATGGTGGATGAAGGTCACCAAATCTGCCTCTCCCCACCCCCCTACCCTGCTGTACCCCACCCTGAAATCTGCAGCCTCCACTTGAGGGCGTCCTCTCCAGCCTCCACTCGAGCTCCAGCAGCCGGCTGCACACGCGCCGCGCAGGACTGACGGACGGACACTCGAGCCCGCCAACGCGTCAGCTCACCACCGAGACATCTGGACGATTGTCACGGACGTTACGGTCGCTGATCGTTGACGGA
>NC_137927.1:23588315-23590815 GCF_963457725.1 Sprattus sprattus
GGCCATAACGTCACCAGTTCCATTCCAGGCAATGGAAAATTCCATATATAAAATATCACAATGAAAGCCATCACAGTTATGCTTATAACACAACCCAGCGCTTCTGACAATGGCCTGACCAGATCTTACACTTTGCTGGCCTCGCTAAAAACCCCTAGATCATAACTGAGCAGTATTTTATTCCTAACTTATATTTAGGCCTTTTGTTTATTGTGTAATATATATGTACACACACTCTGTTTGCATATGGCATTCCATATTTATAAGGGTGTCAGCCTCCTCTGTTTCCCTTCACTTTAAACTTCCCCAGCAGTATGACTGAGAGGACGGAGGATAGAGCAGGAGCAGGAGCAGGAGCAGGAGCGTCCCCACGGGTCTTGTATGAGGGGAGATGGATAAGGGGAATCAGACTTAGCTGTGACGGGGCTCAGGGCCAGGCCCGTCACCTGGAGGTTGCCTCTGTAATCCTCCCCTTCAAGAGCACTGCTGTGGGACTGATAGCGAGGGCTGTGTCGTGCGCGCCCCTACTCGCCACGGGCCTGTCAGAGCGGACAAGCAGTCACACGTGTTGTCTCTGGCAAACTGTCAATAAATACGTATCTTTTAAATGAATTAACAGTTTGGGAATACGTTTTTTTTTTTTTACAGATTTAGTGACGTTATAGTTTTGTATTAAATGGCTATTTAAACATTTTAAAAGCCTGACTTTTGTGCACAAGCAGCATTTGGACTGGTAAGAAAGCGCATGTAAAATAGTAAATAAATAGCGATAGCAAAGAGATCCGTGAGTGATATGGCTGTATGATTGACACATAAATCGTAATCTGTGTTTGTTGTGGGATTCTTTTGGCTTTAATAGTTTCCCTTTTCCACTCAGGATCGGTGGGTTCAAAGTTCTGATATGTTCAGTCACCCGAGGCTCTCACTGGGTGTTCCTTGTGTGTCGTCGCTCTCAAAGTTGGATTACAGAAGAAGGAAGGAAGTGTGCACATGCTTGGAAAAAAAAATGAGCTACTTCCAAGAAGTATTAGTATTTTTCTTTTAATTTTAGCAAGATGAGGAACCCAGAATTTAAATGAAAGAATCGGTTTTTCATCCAGCTAATAGTAATCCATAATCCAGCCAACGTGTCTTAACCACAATGTGGTTGGTCTGATTAACTTAAATGCTTTCCCTCTCCAATTTATTGAAATGTTGGAATGAGCACATTCCGTTTGGAACCAAAGACTGCTTCTCTTTCTGGGGCAGGGGGGAAGGACAGATCGAGCTACAGAAAGAGAGAGAAAGAGAGAGTCAGTGGAGTGATGGAACAAGAGCTATAAAAAGAAAAGAAAAAAAAAAGATGTTAAAGAGGAACAAGAGACAGAAGAGGGGGATGATTGCTCAGACAGAGAGAAAGCAAAAGAAATATTTACCCTCTAACTACAGGGGGTAGAATAGAAATGAGAGTCTGAGATGTGTTTTAAGGGTAGTGTGGGAGGTTTCATTTTCCCCTCCTCTGCTCCACAAATGGCACAATAAGAGAAAAGAAACTGGTAGGGGCAAATAATTAAACGTGGCGAAAGGATAGTGGTTTCATTTTCAGACACACTTCAAATGAATTTCCAGTAATGATCCCAAAACCTTGAAAAGGCAAATCCAATCAAACAGTATCTAGTGGGCTTCATTTTCTGCGCTCGGGAACGACCCCCTTTTGTCAAAGGGCGAGTTGGGAAGACTGCGGGTCGCGACAGTCATACCAATGAAGGGGACAATTTGGTCGAGTTAAAGCTATTATCCTGTGAGTGTGTGCACGTAGGACACACTATAGCTTTAACACTTTTCAGGCTTTGATATGACTCATTGTAAATGATGCCGCCGAAGGTCAATTGTGGAGTTCAAAATGGCCGCTGGAGGAGGGGAGGAGAGAAAATTATGTTCGGTTTTCTCCACCCCCACCCCCCATCGCCCCCCTCCAACACACACACACACTCACACACACACACATACACACACACACACACACACACACACACACGTACACACACCCCTTTACTCAGACACACTCTGCAGCATTTACTTCCAAACAGCCTCTGTCAGTGCTTGTCGTTTTGACTGGCATGTCAAAGTAATGTCTCCTCTCTTTTCCCCCCCTTTCCTTCCTTTTCTGCCTTTCTTCTCTTTTCTTCTTTTTCTTGGAGGAGCATGATGCTTGCCCATTGTTTTTACTCCCTTTACCTTTAACCATTTGAGGGGTAATCATGCGTGCTGACTGGGAATAAGGCACGAGTGGATGAGCAGCAATGCTCCACTGACCTTTTGCTTCTCATTATTGGACATCCAAAATACTGAAAAAAAAAGAAGAAAAAAAAACTCTCCATATCCCTCTAAATCTTTGGGGAATCTTCAGGCAGATGCGCTCAGTGACCGTGATGTTCTCTCTGTGAGCATCTGTGTGTGTGTGTGTGTATGCGCATCTATGTATGCGAATGTGCGTGGTATTGTTCTTTGTTAAGTGTTT
>NC_137927.1:23595815-23605815 GCF_963457725.1 Sprattus sprattus
TACCATGCCCGCCATTAGTGGGCCATGAGTTTGGCCTGTCTGAAGACAAGAGCCTGTGTTTTAAAGGGACTTGGAGGGGGCAGGGCAGCTTCCTCTCAGGCTGCCCATGTCTCTTTAAATAGTAACTCTAGGACGCAGCGGCCCATGTCAATAACAAGCTCCCTCCCTCCCTCCCTCCCTCCCTCCATCCCTCCATCCCTCCCTCCCTCCTCATCTGCTGCAGTGTGGCATCCACTGATTGTCAGGTGCAGCAATGAGGAGATTGACGTCCATCTCTGTGGCTGGCCCCTTCCTACACACACACACACACACACACACACACACACACACACACACACACACACACACACACACACACACACACACACACACACACACACACAGGCACGTGCACCCTTGGGAGTGAGTTAGCACTTATGCCAAGTAGACAGATGTAATGCAGAAATAAAGGCATAATCCGTGTGAATCTTTTTACATCACTGTAGCAACATCAATAAGTTGACATCCTGTAAACAACTTTGACAGCAGACAAGCTTTTTTTATAGTTTCCAAAGGCAGTATGTTGAGATTAAAATGTTCTTAATACTAAATCTACCCATGAATTCGTTATAGTTTGTGCTTAAGTAAAGACCGGAACTTAAGGCTTAAATGATACAGGGCTATGAGCCAGACTTGTCATGCTAGACAACCATGTAATTTAGTTTTGGGTGGCTACTGTGCTTAGATAATTCTACAGTGGTTGCCTCGACAACAGATGGAAGTCAGGAACAGGTGTGGGGTGAGGTCTTTAATATACTAACAGTACTTAGGTTGGTTTCACCCATATGGAAGATGTTTTTGTCTCAACATCTTTCACATCATCTTTTTTTTATATATAAAACAATAGCATTTACTCTTCTATCTTCATATATGTTTGTTTTTTTCTTCCAAACAGCCCCATATGCTCTATTTTCTCTTAACACTAGTCCTAAAGATTCAACATGGAGTTTAAAAAAAGACTTACCACGACGGTGTTATCTGTGTAAACATTGAAAAGACAATGTTGCCAGTGTTCCTGTGCATTCTCTTCATCCTCCTTCTTTGTTTCATGTCCTGATGCCTCATGTTGTCCTGAGTGTCTGAGATGTAAACATATCAGTGGTCACTAAGGTGGCCCTCAGTCTTCTATTAAAGCTCAAACCCTCATTCAAATCAACCCTGACAACATGGCTCTATTTAAGATAAACATTCACCATCTCTATCATGATGGTAGTTTGTCTTCCCCATCCTCCAGACTGATGCATATCAATATCCACACCAGTGTTTGCATGCTGTCTACTCTGCTGTGAATGCAATACTGTAGCCATTTTCACATTTTCATAATTACTATTTCCAGGAGAGTCATCTGGGTCTTCTATAAGGAAATGTAAGTGACAGGCATTTAAAATAGCTTTTAAATCACGCTGGGAAGCAGGGGCCCCTTTCAGAAATAATTGTGTCAAACTGCTTTTCACCTTTTGCCAATCAATATGCACACTTATTCATAAACTGACGAGTATCCATCAAAAGGCAGGGCTGCTTTTTAATATACATGCTTGCATTTTAATGGGCTACTTTAGCAACAATGCGGCCGACAACAATATGAGTTCATGTAATATCCCACAAAATGATGATCCAGAATCTTTGGCGAGCAAGCAAGCTCGGATGAGTTGGCCCCTCTTTTTTCCGCCTCTCTACCTCTTTGACACACACATAAACACACACAAACATACATACACACACCCCCGCATACACATAACCACACACACACACACACACACACACACACACACACACACACACACACACACACACACACACACACACACACACACACACACACACACACACACACAAACACTGAGAGATACAGAGAGGATGAGACCAACCTTTCAGTTTACTCTTAAGTGATGGCCCAAGTTGGTATAATGATTGTCGCTTTGTTACATGGTTTGTAAACAATTTAGAACCGGATTTCATGCATGCTTTCATACCAATTCATTCTCCTCTTTTTTTCATTCCGGATGTAAAATCTCAGAAAATAAGTAGGGTTCACTCCTTTTGTACAATTAAGCATCTAAACAGGACTATGAAAATGAAGTCTATTCATTTCATTTTTGATTAAAATTATAGCCACATGTTTGGGCCTTTGGGGTTTATATATTAAATAATGCATCATTTCATAATTATATAGAATATATAGATTTTTTAAATAGGATACCAGGCAAAATGGCGCCTTTAATTAGATCAGTGTGTAAAATATCTCCAGGGTATGATAAAACAATGTTAAATATCTCACAATGGATGTAAAATGTGTTGAAACAGATAATGAAGCACAAATAGGTTCTCATTTTGCCATGGCTGCTATTTGTTGAACCATCCCCTTATGTATTTGTGAAATTTCATAACCGCACTGAAAACAGGATCTGGGGAGAATATGTTTAAATGCTAAGTATGACTCACAATTTGTGGCCTATTCAACAGCATACATTATCACAGCCTTAAGATATTTCTCTTCATTCGGTTTAATGGTCGATCTGATAAAGGCAAGAATTTTTATGAAGTCAGAAAATATGCATGCGTCACATTATTTGCATTTAATGACTAAAATGGTGTGTGCTTGACTGTGTGTGTTGAACACTGCAACACAATGGAACACAGACACACTGGGGCACAATGGGCCTCTTCTTTCATGTACCCTCAACCTTGGAAGAAACAAACGTGTTAATAAAGAGAGAGAGGGTCATCACCGGCTTAATATCCAAGCAAAGATGAGCTAAGAGCAAAGATTATTTGCCGCTGTTTAAAAGCACTTGGCAGACACAAAAAAGGAAAAGCATCTGCAACAACAGCAATAATGAAGGAATTAAAAATGCTCCAAAACACATGCCTTTGCCAAGCAAACAATGCCTGAAGTCTTTTTGAAAATTACAGCGGCTAATTTGAAACGAAACACAAACAGTCGTATGTTTGTTTCAAGCCACCATTATGATGCTCTGCAGAGATCTGCCCTATGCTATATATAAAGTATGTAAATGCTAGCTGCACCAGTCAAATACATCAATGAAAGTTGACAGCTGAATTATTACCATAGCTGAAAGCATCGGTCTTTTGTTTTAACCCAAGAATGGAGCATTTTTAAAACTCACAATGGCTTTAATCAAATTCTCAAGGTTGCTCAGTTTAGCATTGTATTAGTTTAATAGTTTCTGGTTCGCCGTTGACGTTAATGACACATTCCTATGTAAATATAATGTGCCTCTGAAAAGCCATCAAAACATTTTAAGGTCCAATGAATGCGGTTTCATTTCTGTGTGGGTTTTTTTTTCCCCTTCCTTTTTTTTTCAGCGAGAAATCTCTTTTTATTTAGCAATCTTTGCCACACTTTCAGAAATAATAAAAAGCGTGGATTGATTAATGAAGAGTTTAAAAGAGTGATGCAAAGTGTTTTCACAAATAACTTGGGAGAAACGGCAGGCTGGTGAGAGGGGATATACTCTTTCTCTCTCTCTCTCCATCATTCTTTCTTCCCCCTCTTTCTTTCTCTCCCTCCCTCTCCTTTCCTCCCTCTACTCCTCATTGACACGGAATGGCTGCCCCCTCCCTTGTTTCCATCACGTGTATGGTTTTAGAGGCCTTTGGCAAAGATTCATCACCCACTATTGAGAGATAATAAAACGGCACATTTTCTCACTTTTCAAAGACTGATGAAACCATTTAGAGTAATATAGTTGAATACATTAAAGTCTCTATCATTTTGGTGGGACTCCGTAACATGTCGCTATCTAAAATGAAAAAAATAGAGTCTATGTGAAGAGATCTTTCCTCACATCTTTAGCAGTGATGATGTGCCACCCAATGAAATCTTAATTGCTTATTTCACTGTTTTTTTGTGTCTATGGAAGTCATCACCCCCAGCCCCACCCCCATGCCCCCCACAACAGACACTAGGCCATGAGCACATACACCTTCAGAGGCACTTTCCTCCTCTTTGTTTAAAGGAGCATTTGAAATGATGATCATGCATGGGAATGAATGTCATCCACTCTTGAGGTTCTAGTTCTAGTTCACAGGTTACCTTCAACCTGGGCATTTCTATGTCATTTTCAGAAAAAAAAAAAAGTGATGGAGCAGACTTTACCCATTAGTTTTGTTTAAGAACCTTGTGGAACACATTGGTAAGACCTGTGACATGCATGTACATGAGTACTGTCTGTGCCAAGCTGGTTAGGGTAGTTCATCTTAGGTAGTGGATAGGCACTGGAGAAAGTCTTCCTCAGTGTGCCAAAGAGACAGAGACAGAGAGAGGGGGACAGAGGGAAAAATCTTTAACTAAGTCAATGAGGCATCTCTTTATTTATCTTAAAGAAAATAAAGATGTTTGTTGGGACAATAGCGCTCAATTCATGCAGACAGCATTTAATCTTCACCTATGCAAAATATCAATTATGGTGTACAATAGGGAAAATGTGCCTGCGTCTGTCTGCTTTCATTGTCTTGTTTTATTCTGTGTGCGTGTTTGTGTGTGTGTCTGTGTGTGTGTGTGTGTGTGTGTGTGTGTGTGTGTGTGTGTGTGTGTGTGTGTGTGTGTGTGTGTGTGTGTGTGTACGTCTGTGTTGCCATATGTGTGGTCTGGAGACGAGGAAAGGAAAGGAGAAGAGCCTTTAAATCAATCAGGTTTGCCTGTGATGTGCACAGGCCATTGTGTCATTTTGGGCTCCCTTCTAATGTCTATTTTTTTTTCTGTCTGCAGCCCAAAGAACTTCTCGCCGCCTGTGTTTTCATCTTGCATTCCTGCTTTAATTTACTGTTCATGGAACTCCACTCAAATCAAAATGATGGCTGAGGGTCGAACACATTCAGCAAGCAGTCATTTATTCAGATGAGATACATTATTGATTTATTTTATTAGTTTCCTGATGTATGACGACCATGCCTGGAGAGAGGGCGAGAGAAACCTGCATTGGAACATCAAAATTCCTTTCTCTCAAATCACAGGAAGCAGCCAAAGCGGCTCCCGACACCGTCCCTGTAGTTGTGTCTGACTAGACAATGGAGTCGATTTGACCGCACAATGGCAAAATACGGCCAAGTTTTGGATGGGTCGCACACTAGAGGTGGCCGATCCCAGAACGGCCTCCAAAAGAACATGGGCCACTTTAGGCTCCTGCCCCAAGCAGAATTTTAAAGTCACATCCATCAGCTGTCTGGAGCTAACTCAATCCACTCTCTCCCCCTGCAGAGCAATCTACAAGTATGTGGATGCATTCGCCTTGCATTGTCTCCTTCCGCTGTGATGAGAGGCGTCACACTCTCTTGCTCCGGGAACAATCTGATTTGCGAGAACGGAGGGGAACAAATAAAAAAATACAATAAGATGAATTCCACCATTTTAATTTACAATGCAAAGTATAAAAATAAACACTGAGGACTCAATTTACTGTGGTTTTCAGGCGGAACACCTAATCCTTACCCACCCCACCACCCCCCCATCACCCACCCCCACCCTTCGTGTTGCGCTTGGGGACTGGGATTTTCCACTGGGAGGCTGTGGCCCCTTCTTGGGAGAGATAGGTGGGCAGAATGGAGGGCCATTTTACGCTGCGCTCATCGCCCTCGGGGCCCCAAGGAGCCCGACGACAGATCCACTGCTGCACAGCAGCCCTGCGCTAATCGCTCAAACAAGCAAGGAAAGCGCCAGCGCTCGGAGCTGTGGAGAAACAAGCAACTTAAGATGCACGGAAAAAGACAAAAACAAAGAAGAGAGTTTGTTAGACACGGATTGGGGTGTAGAGAAAGAACTTAAAGAACAAAGAAGGACATGAATAGGTGAGAAGCAAACTGGGACGATGTCTCCTCTCTGCCTCTAAGCCATTTACAGCGTTTAACCCTTTTATCCCGGGCCCAATCCACACACACACATAAACACACACACACTCTCATACACACTCCACGTGTCCACTGGAAATGTATGTTTGTCCAACAAAACTGTTTGAGCTGACTATAGTGAAGGAAAGAAGTAATGTTGTCACATACATTCTAACTCTGATTCGTCTTTGCATTCTAACATTCTAACTCTGAATATGTCCTCCAAATATAATATATCCCCCCCTTTAATTCTAACCACCCTCTCTCTGTTTGTCACTCCTTTATTAAAGTAAGAAGCTTGACTTTGAGTCATCTTGAATCCTGGCAACGTGCTCAACAAGAGCTGAAAGGAATTCAAGATATTCATTAACAAAAGAACGGAGAATAAATGAACTGATATTTCAAATTGAGACCAAAGGGCCTATTCATGTGTTTATTATTGTTTTTGTCCTCGCCCTATCAGCAGACGGCTCCTCCACCTGCTGTTCTGCTAAAATATTTGCTTTGCTATTAGATACTGCTGGTATGACAGGCCATCAGCAAGGCCTGGTGGCAGCCATGAATATTTTGCATTTGCTAGCTGCTTACTGCCCGTCCGCCACAATGCTGGGGATTTCAAAGTTGACATTTAAAAAACAAACACAAAGCTCAATTGGGTGGCATATTTGCTCATTGTTCTTTTAAAGATAAAACTTCTCTTCTTGTGGAAGTTAAGTCTTGCCGGATTGCCTTTGTGTGCCTGGGCCTGTGTGTCCGTGTGTGCGTGCGTGTGTGCGCTTGTCTGTGTGTGTGTGTGTGTGTGTGCATCTGCATGTGTGCACCCACAAAGCTGCATTCTCTCACACACACTGCGGACCTCGGTCCAACTCGTTCTGGTGGCCGGTGGCCATGACTGGAACTCCGGCGGCGTGTGGAAGTAACACATACAGGCAGGCGACGCCCTTATCTGACAGGACCGCATGGTGGGCTCCAGGATTTGCATCTAGATCTGCATAAGTGAACTTCAGCGTGGCCCAGTGGAGGTGGTGGTGGAGGAGGAGGGGGTGAGGGCCGAGTCTGGGAGATACGGGGATGGATGTGAACGGAGAGATGACAGGCGGAGGGGCTGGCTCACCAGTGCCACTATTAGAGGGAAGGGTTTCTTTCCGCCTTCAGTCGTTTATTGGCCCCTTTTTGTCTCTCCTTTCTTTCCCTGCCATTCCGTCTCTTTGGTCGCGTGGACAAAAGTGTGCAAGCGGCAATATGTTGCCGTCTTGGACGAGGGCGTATTTGGTGGTCTGTCGCGTGGATGACACTTCAAAATGCTGAAACATCACACTGGTGGAGAGAGCTAAGTGGCCCTGTTTTTTGAAGTCTTTCTTTGAAATAAGCAAGGCAATCCCCTTGGCCCAGGGATCATATTCTATTTACGTTCCCCTTGCCAACGACAGAGGCGACGCTGGCCAAATTCACAAAAGAAGATCCACATTGGAAAATCCGGCTAATCCCTGATTGAAAGTTCATGCGTTGGCTTCGATGTATAAGCTCTGGCAGATTTTCCCAGGAAAGAGGAATAAAAAAAAAAAGAGCAACACAACAAACTAGGGATCTTTTTTTGGTGAAAGGAAGCCACCCTTCGAGGCACAGATAGCCAATGTCAGGAACTGACTGCATGTCCGTTTTTTTCATGTGTCTCTTTTCATGGTAAACACTGGAGCTCTGTTTCTCTTCTCCCTCCAAAGATGACAGCTGAGGGGTTACGGACCCTAGGTCTCAGAATCAGAACCACCAGGAGGTTCCAGAACAAAGAGATGCAAAGCAAACTAATGGGTCCTTTGATTTCTCGAGTCCCTTCTGAGCGCCTACCTGTGGCGCGCAGCTAGCTGCGTACCTCACTGTTCTCTGTATCTCTCCCCATCGCGCTGTCTTTCTCCAGACCCTTACCCCTCCTCTTTGTGTTCTCCATAGACTGGTGGTCATGGCAGGAGTCGCCGTCTTCACAGATGGCACTTCTGCCTGTCCTTTGGGGGCTGGGGGTGGAGGGGGATGGAGGGGGGGGGGGGGGGGGGGGTGAAACCAAACAAGCTTAAACTTTTATTTCCTTCTTTTTTGCTTCCAGAGAAGGAAAAAAAACCCGCAAAGTTTGGCCGTCAACTTTGAGTGGCTGGCATGGTTTTATCTCGGCCTACATGAGAGCCATGTCTGGGGTCCTCTGTGCTCCTCCAGAGGGATATGGGGTGTTGCAGCATTCGGCACTCGTGCATCAATAAGGCCATCGGTGAAACACACAGATACCCACAGCTTTAGGGTGTCTTACTGTGCAGCTGGCTACTGAGGCAAATTAGCCACTCCAAGGAAGAGATACATGGGTGGGATTTGATAAGGAACATCCAGAATTCTCCCCTTTTAACTCGGCGCTTTTGTGTTTCGCAGGCAGTCGCTTGGTTAGATGGATAAGGAGCTCTTTTAGTCAGAGTGGTTGCTACTGATGGATTCTGCCTGGCACGCAGACGCGCTAAGCAGCTTCGCGAAAAGTTAAGCGTGGGCTCTGATAGTGTTTGCTTGTCAAGACCTCGGCGGCGCGGCCATTCTTCTTCTTTGCACGGGGAAAGACTCTGGCGGATGTGAAATTCAGACGAGGAGAAGCCGTCCACCCACAGCTTATGCAGTTACACAGCTCCCTCATGGATGTGGGGATAAATGACCTGCCCCGGCCCAACAATAACGGCAGACAGGGCGAGAGTGTGTTAGAGAGTTATGGGTAGGAGAGATAAATAGATAGGTAGAGAAAGTGAGCATGAGAGACAGAGAGAGAGAGAGAGAGAGAGAGAGAGAGTGGCGGAGCGTTGATATTAATACCCACTTCTCTGTTGCTCTGTGGCTGACCCAGTAATAAGGCTGTATTACACTCTTTCTCCTCCCGGCGCACTAGCGTGTAGCGTTGGCTGAATGGCACTCTCCTGTGCTCCATTGTACTTAACGCCATTCCACTACACCAACGCCGTCATCAAATGTGGCCTTCGCCTGCAGCGGGTCAGACAGTCCACTTGACCCCTGTCGATTCAACACCTGATACTGATGTCGGTGATGTGTGTTTTTTTCTCTCTCTCTCTCTCTCTCTCTCTCTCTCTCTCTCTCTCTCTCTCCCTCTTTTTCTCTCTCTCCCTCCCTCTCCTCGTGAACAACACTTAGCCTCACCGTATCTCTCACAAGCTGTGGCTTTGAAACGTGGAAGAAAACGGGAGTTTTATCGAGGTTAGCTGCAGATCAATGCAGGTGCTTTTAAGACGCATCAGCTCAATGTATATTATCACGTGGAGATCCATCAGGTTAAACTGGGATGGGCTCATCTGGTCCACCTCATATTGCCATGAGTGTTGCATGGTTTTTATTTGATCATTTAAAAAAAGCCTTTTCCTAAAAATAGAAAAAAATGAAGGACGTCTCCATGTGTGATTCGCTTTTGTTGAGTGGGGTTCCATTATATTTGGTAATAGATGTAGTGACTTAGAGTGGTAGATTTACTCTTGTGTCTGTCTTCGGGGAGAAGGCTATATGGGAATTACACTCACCTTCACCTCTGACACTTCCTGGATATTACATTGAGAACTGTAATTATGTGGAGATTATTACAATTTTAAACATGATTGCTGTATTTAAGACTCTTTAAAAGTTGTATGTGTCCGTGCATGGCGTATTTTTATAACATCATAATTAAGCTTAGGGGGGAGGATTTATCGTTATTGTACTTCAAGCATAACCTAATTCTCATTTTCATAAAAAACATCTGTGAAATAGTCTATGTTAAACTCATTTAATGGTCATCTCACGTGTTTCCCTCGTTCATCCTCGTCTGTCGTGTTCAAGTGCAGACACTGCGCTAAATGCCCAGGAATTCATGCCACCTTTTAGAAAGCCTTTGAACAGCTTGGAAATTATTTTACTCTGTGACTTTGTCACTGGAATCAATTGAGAACACATCGACATCGGCTGCAAATTGGGTGCTGGCGATAAGGCACGACATCCTTTCTCTCTCTAACTAAGAGCAGTCAAGCATGAGGTGACCGGGGGTAAATAATAGAGCCATCTTCCCAGTTCTCTCTCTCTTTTTTTCTCTCTTCTCACTGTCTGTTTC